>NC_061513.1:243717221-243729172 GCF_022539505.1 Lolium rigidum
AAGTAAGGGAGATTTGCCATGAGTTGAAATGATTTGAGTATGCATATTGTTAGAGAAGAACATTGGGCCGCCAACCAAAGCCATGTATCATGCTGGAAGTTTCAACTTGGACACTCAAATCCTCAAAATCTCCTATGAGAATATTATTATTGTTGAATGTTTAAAGCATAAAAGAGGAGTCCATTATCTGTTTTCTATGTTGTCCCGGTATGGATGTCCTCAAGTTGAGATCTATCAAAATTGAGAGATCAAATGCGATTTATCTCCTTGGACATTTGTACAGGTGGCATAGAGGTACCCCTTTGTGACACTTGGTTGAAACATATGTAATACAATGATTAATCCATGGGAATCCGAGCTAATTAGGACAAGGTGCGGGCACTATTAGTATTCGATGCATGAGGCTTGCAACTTATAGGAAGTTTTATGCATAACACATATGAATTATTACTACCGTTGACAAAATTGTTTCCATGTTTTCAAAATAAAAAGCTCTAGCACACGAGTAATCCCTGCTTCCCTCTGCGAAGGGCCTTTCTTTTACTTTATGTTGAGTCAGATTACCTACTTCTTTCTATCTTAGAAGCAAACACTTGTGTCAACTGTGTGCATTGATTCTTACATACTTGCTTATTTGCACTCATCATATTACTTTGTATTGACAATTATCCATGAGATATACATGTTGAAAGTTGAAAGCAACCACTGAAACTTAAATCTTCCTTTGTGTTGCTTCAAAACCTTCTATTAAGAATCTATTGCTTTATGAGTTAACTCTTATGCAAGACTTATTGATGCTTGTCTTGAAAGTACTATTCATGAAAAGTTTTTGCTATATGATTCAGTTGTTTAGTCATTATCTTTACCATTGCTTTGAATCACTTCATTCATCTCATATGCTTTACAATAGTATTGATCAAGATTATGATATTAGCATGTCACTTCAGAAATTATCCTTGTTATCGTTTACCTATTCGAGGGCGAGTAGGAACTAAGCTTGGGGATGCTTGATACGTCTCAAACGTATCTATAATTTCTTATGTTCCATGCCAGTTTTATGACAATACTCACATGTTCTTATACACTTTACATCATTTTGATGCATTTTCCGGTACTAACCTATTAACAAGATGCCGAAGCGCTAGTTCCTGTTTTCTGCTGTTTTTGGTTTCAGAAATCCTACACAAGAAATATTCTCGGAATTGGACGAAACAAAAGCCCATGGCCCTATTTTCAACGGAGGGTTCCAGAACATCAAAGGAGAGTCGGAGGCGGATAGCAGGGGGCCCACACCATAGGGGGGCGCGGGCCCACCCCTGGCCGCGCCACCAGGTGGGGAGGCCACCCCCTGGCTCCTCCGAGGCCGCCCTTCCGCCTATATATTCTCCCCGTCGCGAAAACCCTAAAATATCCAGTCAGATTTCACGAAGAGTTCCGTAGCCGCCGCCATCGCGAAGACAAGTTTCGGGGGACAGAAGTCTCTGTTACGGCACGCCGCCGGGACGGGGAATTGCCCCCGGAGTCATCTCCACCGACACCACCGCCATCTTCATCGCCGTTGCTGTCTCCCATGATGAGGAGGGAGTAGTTCTCCCCTGAGGCTGAGGGCTCTACCGGTAGCTATGTGGTTCATCTCTCTCTCCCATGGTGTGATCTTTATGTGATCATGAGCTTTGTATCACTATTAATCTATGTGCTACTCTAGTGATGTTATTAAAGTAGTCTATTCCTCCTCCATGATGTAAAGAGGACAGTGTGTGCATCATGTAGTACTTGGCGTAGGCTATGATTGTAATCTCTTGTGGATTATGAAGTTAACTATTACTATGATAGTATTGATGTGATCTATTCCCCCTTTCATAGCTATTGTTGACGAGTGTGTATGCTATGTTAGTACTCGGTCTAAATTGCAACGAGTATTATCTTGGATTATGATTTGATGAGGATATCCCTATGAGTGGTGTTTGTCAAGTACTTGATGAACTTTGAGTGGAGCTTTTGTAGCCGCTACGTGATGATTAGTGATTCCAATAGGAAAGTAATTCGAGTAGCACAAGTGAAGAGAAGTTATCTAATTGTCCAATTATGTGATCATTGTTGAGAGTGTCCACTAGTGAAAGTATGATCCCTAGGCCTTGTTTCTAAGCATTGAAACACCGTTTCCAACAAGTTCTGCTACATGTTCGCTTGCTGCCATTTTTATTTCAGATTGCAATTACTAATTATAATCATCCATATTACTTGTATTTCACTATCTCTTCGTCGAACTAGTGCACCTATACATCCGACAAGTGTATTAGGTGTGTTGGGGACACAAGAGACTTCTTGTATCTTAATTGCAGGGTTGCTTGAGAGGGATATCTTTGACCTTTACCTCTCTGAGTTCGATAAACCTTGGGTGATTCACTTAAGGGAAACTTGCTGCTGTTCTACGAACCTCTGCTCTTGGAGGCCCAACACTGTCTACAGGAATAGAAGCGTGCGTAGACTTCAATGCACACCAACTCCACAAAGGCCTCACCCCAAGATGCGGTACTCACACCACACACCGAACGCCACGAAGGCGCCTCACCTTATTCTCCGGTGACCTCCACAAAGGCCTAGGTCACGGTTCCACTAAGGGATTTCCTTCGAGGCGGAAACCGGGCCTTACGCAAAGATTGGGGCACACATCCACAACTTAATTGGAGGCTCCAACAAATCGCCACAAAGGCCTAGAATCCGTCTAGGGTTCCAAGAACCCAAGAGTAACAACCTTCTTGCTTTCACCACCACGAATCACTGTGGAGAACTCAAACCTATGCACCAAATGCAATGGCAAGAACACCACAAAGATGCTCAAGTACTTCTCTGATGGCGTGTATTTCACACGTTCGTTGGGCAACCCCAAGAGGAAGGTATGATGCGCACAGCAGCAAGTTTTCCCTCAGAAAGAAACCAAGGTTTATCGAACCAGGAGGAGCCAAGAAGCACGTTGAAGGTTGATGGCGGCGGGATGTAGTGCGGCGCAACACCGGAGATTCCGGCGCCAACGTGGAACTCGCACAACACAACCAAAGTACTTTGCCCCAACGAAACGAGTGAGGTTGTCAATCTCACCGGCTTGTCTGTAACAAAGGATTAACCGTATTGTGTGGAAGATGATTGTTTGCAGAGAAAACAGTAAAAACAAGTATTGCGAGTAGATTGTATTTCGAGTAAAGAGAATTGGACCGGGGTCCACAGTTCACTAGAGGTGTCTCTCCCATAAGACGAACAGCATGTTGGGTGAACAAATTACGATTGGGCAATTGACAAATAAAGAGAGCATGACCATGCACATACATATCATGATGAGTATAGTGAGATTTAATTGGGCATTACGACAAAGTACATAGACCGCCATCCAACCGCATCTATGCCTAAAAAGTCCACCTTCGAGGTTATCATCCGAACCCCTCCAGGTATTAAGTTGCAAAGCAACAGTACAATTGCATTAAGTATGGTGCGTAATGTAATCAACAACTACATCCTTAGACATAGCATCAATGTTTTATCCCTAGTGGCAACAGACACAACACAACCTTAGAACTTTCGTCACCTGTCCCGTGTGTCAATGCGGGCATGAACCCACTATCGAGCATAAGTACTCCCTCTTGGAGTTAAAAGCATCTACTTGGCCGGAGCATCTACTAGTAACGGAGAGCATGCAAGATCATAAACAACACATAAGCATAACTTTGATAATCAACATAACAAGTATTCTCTATTCATCGGATCCCAACAAACGCAACATATAGAATTACATATAGATGATCTTGATCATGATAGGCAGCTCACAAGATCCGACAATGATAGCACAATGGGGAGAAGACAACCATCTAGCTACTGCTATGGACCCATAGTCCAGGGGTAGACTACTCACTCATCACTCCGGAGGCGACCATGGCGGTGTAGAGTCCTCCGGGAGATGATTCCCCTCTCCGGCAGGGTGCCGGAGGCGATCTCCGGGATCCCCCGAGATGGGATCGGCGGCGACGGCGTCTCGGTAATGTTTTCCGTATCGTGGCTCTCGGTGCTGGGGGTTTCGTCACGGAGGCTTTAAGTAGGCGGAAGGGTAGGTCAAGAGGCGGCACGAGGGCCCCACACCACGGGGCCGCGCGGCCAAGGGGGGCCGCGCCGCCCTAGGGTGTGGCCCCCTCGTGGCCCCTCTTCGTCTCGTCTTCGGTCTTCCGGAAGCTTCGTGAGAAAATAGGCCTCCGGGCTTTTATTTCGTCCAATTCCGAGAATATTTCTTTACTAGGATTTCGAAACCAAAAACAGCAGAAAACGAGCAATCGGCACTTCGGCATCTTGTTAATAGGTTAGTTCCGGAAAATGCACGAATATGACATAAAGTGTGCATAAAACATGTAGATAACATCAATAATGTGGCATGGAACACAAGAAATTATCGATACGTTGGAGACGTATCAGCATCCCCAAGCTTAGTTCCGCTCGTCCCGAGCAGGTAAAACGATAACAAAGATAATTTACGGAGTGACATGCCATCATAAACTTGATCATACTATTTGTAAAGCATATGTAGAGAATGCAGCGATCAAAACAATGGTGATGACATGAGTAAACAAGTGAATCATAAAGCAAAGACTTTTCTTGAATAGTACTTCAAGACAAGCATCAATAAGTCTTGCATAAGAGTTAACTCATAAAGCAATAATTCAAAGTAAAGGTATTGAAGCAACACAAAAGAAGATTAAGTTTCAGCGGTTGCTTTCAACTTGTAACATATATATCTCATGGATATTGTCAACATAGAGTAATATAATAAGTGCAATAAGCAAGTATGTAAGAATCAATGCACAGTTCACACAAGTGTTTGCTTCTTGAGGTGGAGAGAAATAGGTGAACTGACTCAACATTGAAAGTAAAAGAATGGTCCTCATAGAGGAAAAGCATCGATTGCTATATTTGTGCTAGAGCTTTGATTTTGAAAACATGAAACAATTTTGTCAACGGTAGTAATAAAGCATATGCATCATGTAAATTATATCTTATAAGTTGCAAGCCTCATGCATAGTGTACTAATAGTGCTCGCACCTTGTCCTAATTAGCTTGGACTACCTGGATTATCACCGCAATACATATGCTTTAACCAAGTTTCACAAAGGGGTACCTCTATGCCGCTCTGTACAAAGGTCTAAGGAGAAAGCTCGCATTTGGATTTCTCGCTTTTGATTATTCTCAACTTAGACATCCATACCGGGACAACATAGACAACAGATAATGGACTCCTCTTTTAATGCTTTAAGCATTTGACAACAATTAATTCTTTTCTCATTAGAGATTTGAGGATAATTGTCCAAAACTGAAACTTCCACCATGAATCATGGCTTTAGTTAGCGGCCCAATGTTCTTCTCTCACAATATGCATGCTCAAACCATTCAACTCGGTGTAGATCGCCCTTACTTCGGACAAGACGAACATGCATAGCAACTCACATGAAATTCAACAATGAGTTGATGGCGTTCCCCGATAAACATGGTTATCGCACGACAAGCAACTTAATAAGAGATAAAGTGCATAATTACATATTCAATACCACAATAGTTTTTAAGCTATTTGTCCCATGAGCTATATATTGCAAAGGTGAATGATGGAATTTTAAAGGTAGCACTCAAGCAATTTACTTTGGAATGGCGGGAAAATACCATGTAGTATAGGTAGGTATGGTGGACACAAATGGCATAGTGGTTGGCTCAAGTATTTTGGATGCATGAGAAGTATTCCCTCTCGATACAAGGTTTAGGCTAGCAAGGCTATTTGAAACAAACACAAGGATGAACGGTACAGCAAAACTCACATAAAAGACATATTGAAAGCATTATAAGACTCTACACCGTCTTCCTTGTTGTTCAAACTCAAAACTAGAAATTATCTAGACCTTAGAGAAACCAAATATGCAAACCAAATTTTAGCATGCTCTATGTATTTCTTCATTAATGGATGCAAAGCATATGATGCAAGAGCTTAAACATGAGCACAACAATTGCCAAGTATCACATTACCCAAGACATTTATAGCAATTACTACATGTATCATTTTCCAATTCCAACCATATAACAATTTAACGAAGGAGAAACTTCGCCATGAATACTATGAGTAGAAACCAAGGACATATTTGTCCATATGCTACAGCGGAGCGTGTATCTCTCCCATAAAGTGAATGCTAGGATCCATTTTATTTAAACAAAACAAAAACAAAAACAAAAACAAACCGACGCTCCAAGAAAAAGCACATAAGATGTGGCCGAATAAAAATGTAGTTTCAGGGGAGGAACCTGATAATTTGTTGATGAAGAAGGGGATGCCTTGGGCATCCCCAAGCTTAGACGCTTGAGTCTTCTTGATATATGCAGGAGTGAACCACCGGGTGCATCCCCAAGCTTAGAGCTTTCACTCTTCTTGATCATGTTGTATCATACTCCTCTCTTGATCCTTGAAAACTTCCTCCACACCAAACTCGAAACAACTCATTAGAGGGTTAGTGCACAATATAAATTGACATATTCAGAGGTGACACAATCATTCTTAACACTTCTGGACATTGCATAATGCTACTGGACATTAGTGGATCAAAGAAATTCATCCAACATAGCGAAAGAGGCAATGCGAAATAAAAGGCAGAATCTGTCAAAACAGAACAGTTCGTATTGACGAATTTTAAAATGGCACCAGACTTGCTCAAATGAAAATGCTCAAATTGAATGAAAGTTGCGTACATATCTGAGGATCATGCACGTAAATTGGCATAATTTTCTGAGCTTCCTGCAGGGCAGTGGGCTCAGATTCGTGACAGCAAAGAAATCTGGAACTGCGCAGTAATCCAAATCTAGTACTTACTTTTCTATCAACGGCTTAACTTGGCACAACAAAACTCAAAACTAAGATAAGGAGAGGTTGCTACAGTAGTAAACAACTTCCAAGACACAAAATAAAAATAAAGTGCTGTAGGTAAAAACATGGGTTGTCTCCCATAAGCGCTTTTCTTTAACGCCTTTCAGCTAGGCGCAGAAAGTGTGTATCAAGTATTATCGAAGGGTGGTGCATTCTCAGCGAGGTGTGGAGTTTTCTCAACTAGGCATATTATATTAGATACATAAGTTTTAGCATCTCCCTTTTCATTAGTCTTAGGTGTGCTACTCTCATCAAACAAATTTTCAGGAACAAGCCAAGCATAATTATTTTCTAGTGCATCATTCATAGCTAGGAGCTTGCATGGTATTGGTGCTTTGATCTCCTCACCATCATCAATATTATTAGTGTATCTTATTCTATCCATATCCATCTTTTCAAGGAGACTAGCAAAATTAGTAGGAGAACCAAGCATATTAAATTTAGCAAAGACCTTTCTAGCTTCTCTTGCTAGACCACCAAATTCTCTAAGAAGGGTTTCTAAAACAAAATCTTTCTTTTCCCCTTCTTCCATATCACCAAGTGTGAAAAACATATGTTGGATTATAGGATTGAGATTAAAAAATTTGGTTTCCAACAAGCGAACTAAATGCGCGGCAGCAATTTCATAAGTAGGCGCAAGGTCTATCAAGTGTCTATCCTCAAAATCATCAATAGTACTAACATGGTTGAAGAATTCTTCTATATTATTTCTCCCAACTATAGACCCACGTCCTACCGGTATGTTCTTTGTGGTAAAATTAAAAGGAAACATGATGAAATAAGTAAAGTAAATGCTAGTAACTAATTTTTTGTGTGTTTTCAATATAGCAAACAAGATAGTAAATAAAGTAAAACTAGCAACTAATTTTTTTGTATTTTGATATAGAGTGCAAGACAGTAAATAAAGTAAAACTAGCAACTAATTTTTTTTTTGTGTTTTGATTTAGTGCAGCAAACAAAGTAGTAAATAAAATAAAGCAAGACAAAAACAAAGTAAAGAGATTGAGAAGTGGAGACTCCCCTTGCAGCGTGTCTTGATCTCCCCGGCAACGGTGCCAGAAAAAGAGCTTGATGGCGTGTATTTCACACGTTCGTTGGGCAACCCCAAGAGGAAGGTATGATGCGCACAACAGCAAGTTTTCCCTCAGAAAGAAACCAAGGTTTATCGAACCAGGAGGAGCCAAGAAGCACGTTGAAGGTTGATGGCGGCGGGATGTAGTGCGGCGCAACACCGGAGATTCCGGCGCCAACGTGGAACCTGCACAACACAACCAAAGTACTTTGCCCCAACGAAACGAGTGAGGTTGTCAATCTCACCGACTTGCTGTAACAAAGGATTAACCGTATTGTGTGGAAGATGATTGTTTGCGAGAGAAAACGGTAAAAACAAGTATTGCGATGGATTGTATTTCGAGTAAAGAGAATTGGACCGGGGTCCACAGTTCACTAGAGGTGTCTCTCCCATAAGACGAACGAGCATGTTGGGTGAACAAATTACGGTTGGGCAATTGACAAATAAAGAGAGCATGACCATGCACATACATATCATGATGAGTATAGTGAGATTTAATTGGGCATTACGACAAAGTACATAGACCGCCATCCAACTGCATCTATGCCTAAAAAGTCCACCTTCGGGTTATCATCCGAACCCCTCCGGTATTAAGTTGCAAAGCAACGAGACAATTGCATTAAGTATGGTGCGTAATGTAATCAACAACTACATCCTTAGACATAGCATCAATGTTTTATCCCTAGTGGCAACGACACAACACAACCTTAGAACTTTTCATCATTGTCCCAGTGTCAATGCAGGCATGAACCCACTATCGAGTATAAGTACTCCCTCTTGGAGTTAAAAGCATCTACTTGGCCAGAGCATCTACTAGTAACGGAGAGCATGCAAGATCATAAAAAACACATAAGCATAACTTTGATAATCAACATAACAAGTATTCTCTATTCATCGGATCCCAACAAACGCAACATATAGAATTACATATAGATGATCTTGATCATGATAGGCAGCTCACAAGATCCGACAATGATAGCACAATGGGGAGAAGACAACCATCTAGCTACTGCTATGGACCCATAGTCCAGGGGTAGACTACTCACTCATCACTCCGGAGGCGACCATGGCGGTGTAGAGTCCTCCGGGAGATGATTCCCCTCTCCGGCGAGGGTGCCGGAGAGCGATCTCCGAGATCCCCGAGATGGGATCGGCGGCGACGGCGTCTCGGCAATGTTTTCCGTATCGTGGCTCTCGGTGCGGGGGTTTCGTCACGGAGGCTTTAAGTAGGCGGAAGGGTAGGTCAAGAGGCGGCACGAGGGCCCCACACCACGGGGCCGCGCGGCCAAGGGGGGCCGCGCCGCCCTAGGGTGTGGCCCCTCGTGGCCCCTCTTCGTCTCGTCTTCGGTCTTCCGGAAGCTTCGTGAGAAAATAGGCCTCCGGGCTTTTATTTCGTCCAATTCCGAGAATATTTCTTTACTAGGATTTCTGAAACCAAAAACGAGAAAACAAGAATCGGCACTTCGGCATCTTGTTAATAGGTTAGTTCCAGAAAATGCACGAATATGACATAAAGTGTGCATAAAACATGTAGATAACATCAATAATGTGGCATGGAACACAAGAAATTATCGATACGTTGGAGACGTATCATTCTCTCTCAAATTCGAACAAAGCTATAAAAGCTATTGGGGGAATAAGAGAGGAAGAACAAAGAGGAGAACACAAAATTCTCCAAGATCTAGATCCCAAAGATTTACTCACAAAGAGATGATTTGGTTTGGTCAAAGTGTGGATCTAGATCTCCTCTCTCTCTTCCCTCAAAAGGGGGCAAGAATCATGGAGGGATAGAGAGATAGGGCAAGCTTCTCAAGATCAACAATGGAGGAGAGACAGAGTGGAAGAAGCACCAGCCCAAGGAGGAAGAAGGGGGGTATTTATACCCCCCAAGAAAATCGAGCCGTTGGGACAAATCCAGGGCCGGATTATCCGGTGTAAGTTAGGGCCGGATAATCCGCCCCCCCTGAAATATCTGGCCTTGGGAAAATCCGGGCAAAAGTCCGGCCAAAAATCCGGCCCCTATCCAGGGTATCACTGAGCCAATCGCCAGAAAGTCCTTAGCCAAATTTCAGGGGCCGGATATTTTGCAAATATCCGGCCGGAAAATCCGGCCTGGTGATAAAAACCTGCTACCTTGTAAAATCCAAAACTTAACATTGGTAGCTCCGAATCGAGTGAAACCAATTTTGTTGGAAAGAGGACGACAAGAACTTACCCAACAAAAAGTGAAAATATGGAAACTAGTGGGGGGTTACTTTCTATTAATTTTAGAGGTACAACACCTCAACATGAGAAACCGAGAAAATCACCAAACTCGAAAACGCAACAAGTGATCTATGCGAAATCCGTTTTCGATGAACTAGAGCTTGTCATGAGAATAAGCACAAGCTCTAAAGCATCACATGGATAAGATCCAAATAACAATCAAGAAAGATGATGCAAGGATGCAAAGGTTTGAGCTCTCTCCGAACGATACGATCGAGTTACTCACTCGAGATCCCTCTTGATAGTACGGCAACTAAACTATAAACCGGTCTCCAAATACACTATGAGACCGGTGAGAAAGAAACCCTATCAAGAGCAAACCTTATACTTGCGCATTCCACTTGAGCTCGATGATGACGATCTTGACCTCAACAAGATGGAACACCTTTCTTGATTGTGCTTACTTGACGAAGTCTTGAGGATTGCTCCCCCATAATCCACCATGGGAGAGCTTCTTCTTCGGCGCATCTTCACATATCCATGATCACCATATGGATGGCAAGAGTCAAGCAAAGAATCTCTTCGAGATAGCTCATCTTGAACTTGCACATCATTTCTTCATGGCAAGCTTCAAGCTTATGATCTCTTCGAGTTGGCTCATCTTGAACTTGCACTTCATTTCGTTGATGTCTTGAAGTTAACCTTGAGAGCTCACTTCATCTTCATCTTCAAGACATTCTTGACACTTGATCTTCTTCATTTGCTTCTTATTGCAATCTTGAAGCCAACATATGGTTCAAGCATTGCCTATGAACAACTCCTACAAATATAACTCAATGCAAACATTAGTCCATAGGGATTGTCATTAATTACCAAAACCACACATGGGGGCTCCATGCACTTTCAATCCATCCTAAACCGGCGCCGAAATTCCTTCGGCGAATGAGTCACGTCATCGTTGAAGTAGTTGGCGTCAAGCAACATTGCGCCGGATTGACGATGCCGGTTGATGTTCCTCCTCTTACCTGGCTTTGAGCCACCGCGTCGAGGCACGACAAAGAAAGGCGGGCGAACGCGCAACATGCTCGTCAGAATCAGCTGCTGCTGTTATCGCCGAATAGCCTGAGCGTTCTGCTCCTCCGTGAACAACTGCACCATCATCTAGTCGTCGCTGTCCATCGCGGCAATCGGATGAACACCTTGCGGCGGGGCGATTGTGCCGCGGTGGCGGCGAGCTCTGTTCCAGGCGAAACAGCGGCCGCCGGTCGAGGGGGTGGGGGCCGTGTCGATGGACGACGGTTCCTAGACAGGTGGCAGTGTCTATTGCAAGCAGGGGGCGCGACAGCGATGGCGACGGTGGCGATCTAGAGGGGTGGGAGTTGGCTCGGGCGTGGGTAGGAGGTGGAAAATCGGTGTGTCTGGCTGCCAGACGGAGCCCACGCTCGTTTTCTGACGTGCCGCGAGGCGCCGACGCGCCCGATTCGCGCCCTTGACCAAGGAGCCGGCACGGGGATGCCGATGATTCTATTGGGCTCGAAAACTAGCCGGCGCCGTTTGGGACGCACAGGTGTGAGCCCATTTTCGCTGCCGACCTCCAAAACGCTATCGAGGTCGCTATCGGGATCGTCGATGGAGATGCTCTAACTAGTTGCAAGTAGTTGTAATGATCAGGTTGTATAGTTGACAAAGTTCCGGTAAAAAAGGCCCACGTTATCAGGTGATATTTGGTAACGGGTT
>NC_061513.1:243729272-243739272 GCF_022539505.1 Lolium rigidum
AGGGCATCTCCAACCGAACGACTCAAACGGACGTGTTTGGTCGTCCGATTGTAGTTGTTTGGGTCGACCTCCGGACACGCGGATAGATAATATGTCCGTGGATTTTTTTGGTTCCCCAACGCATGCAGATACCCAAATTTTGCCCATACTAGTACTACTTGGAGGCAGCACGACGGCGAGCTCCCGCAAGCTCCTCCTGCCATGGCCGTCGTCGATCGAGCTGCTGGTCCTCGCTCGCGACGTCGCCCTCGCCCGCCGGCTGCTGGTCCTCGCTCACGACGTCTCCCTCGCCCGCGCTGCCCCATTCCTCGCCGCGCATCCGACGTCGCCCTCGCCCGTGCTACCCCTTGCCGCCGTGGGCAGCTGGCCGCGAGCTGGGCGGAGCGGCACCCCCGGCCATGGCGCTACCCCGTGCGCCGCCGCGGACGCCGCGCGTCCCCGACGCCCTGTTCGCCGCCACGGGCCAGTGGCGCTGCTCCTCGCCCAGCCACGGGCGTAGCCGCGGGCGCGATGCGGTCGGGCGGCGGCGGGGGCCGCGGGAGAGTGGGCGGCGGCGGGGGAGCGCAACCGGGCTCCGCCGCAGGCGGGCGCGCGGCGGCCACGGGAGAGTGGGCGGCGGCGGGGGCAGCGCGGCCGGGCTCCGCGCCGGGCGAGCAGCGCGGCGAGGTGGGCGGAGGCGGGGCCGGGCTGCGCGCCGGTTGAGACGCGCGGCGGCCACGGGGGAGTGGGCGGCGGCAGGGGCCAGGACGGCGCGGCACGGGGCGGCGTCGACGCGACGCGCAGCTCGCAGCGGCCTTGCTCGCGTCGGGGCGAGATGCGGCCCAAGGCGCAGGGCGGCCTGACCCTGCAGCAGCGCGGGCGGAGGTCGCCAGCGACGGCCGCCTCCGTGCAGGCGAGGCGCGGGCCACCTAGGTGCAGGCGAGGCGCGGCGCGGGTAGAGCTCGCCAGCGGCGGCCACCGGTGAGGCGCGGCGCGAGCGGCGCTCGTTTCAGCCGCAGCGACCTCCGGTAGTGATTAAAAAAAAGGAGGCGGCGACAGCTGCGATGGGCGATGGCGCAGTTTCTTCGGCGAGCACAATCCGGCGACATCTGGGCAAAAGTTGGAGCAAAGGGGATGAAGATAGAGGAGAGAGGAGGAGGAGGGAGAAAGAGTCGGGATGTGTGGCTGCCAAGTGGGGTTCATCCGGACCTGCGCGGATATAAAAGAACACGCGAGGACGCCCGCGTCTATTCGTGGCCACGCAAAAGCTTCCCAGATTTGCGTGAGATTTGGGTCGCCCCGGACTTTATTGGCCGTCCATTTTGCATTTGCGTCCGCGTGTTGGAACACGTTTTTACCCAAAAGAACACACGCGGACGTTTTGCGTACCCGCGTTGGAGATGCCCTAACTCTTCCTCTTGAATCATCTGCAAGCTCTGCCACTCCTTTTCATCGTCACGTGCTCTGGCTTTTCAATTTTGGCCTCCAGCAGATCGTCATCTCTATCAATGACATCATCATAGTCATTGTCCACACTCCCATTCTCAAAGGAGAAAATTGTGTATACCCGCAAGTCTCGGGGCTGCCTTTCCGCGAACCACTGACTCAAGTTTATTTTTGCGCAGACCAGCGACTCTAGTCCTAAAAGCATCTCTACCGGCGCTTCTTAAATAGTCGCCAGCAGGCACTGCTGTATGGGGGGTGACGGCAGTGCATCCTTTATTTGGGAAGACTGTTCCCACACCGGCGCCTCCCATACAGCGGCCCCAAACTTTTGTTTTCTTTTCACAATATTTTGGAACAACATATCAATCATATTTTATTTATACTATATTTAATAATTCATACAATCACACAAATAGAATTAAATTATTCATGCAATCAAACAAATAGTACTTAAATTATTCATACAATCAATTAAACAAATAGTAGTACTTAAATTATTCATACAACCAAACAAATAGAATAAAATCATGTATTGTTGGCGGCTCCTCTCCTCACCCACAAATGTGCAGCTAGATCCGCCTTCAGTTGTGCATGGACATCTGTATCTCGAATTTCATTGTGCATATGAAGAAAAGCGGCAAATTCTTGGGGTACATGCTCTACCTCAGCGAGTGGCCCTTGATAATCAAATGGTTGATCATCCTGCACACGCGCGTCGCGCTCGCTCTCAATGATCATGTTGTGCATGATCACACATGCGTTCATCACCTCCCACGTCTGAGACTCAGACCAAGTGAAAGCAGGGTACCTGACAATGGTGAAACGCTGCTGAAGCACCCCAAAAGCACGCTCAACATCCTTGGGTGCTGCTTCCTGGCATGTTGCAAAATAAGCTTCCATCTCGTTTGCCGAAGAGAGAATCGTCTTCACAAATGTAGCATACGTCGGGTAGATACCATCAGCTAGATAGTACCCCTTGTTTTATGTGTGGCCGTTTACCTCAAAGTTCACGGCGGGAGCTTGTCCCTCAGCTAGCCTGGCAAACACCGGAGAGCGTTGCAACACGTTGATATCATTGTTTGTTCCTGCCATGCCAAAAAATGCATGCCAAATCCAAAGCTCATGGTCTGCCACCGCCTCAAGAATGACACTGCACTCACCAGTATGCCCTTTGTAGATCCCCTGCCAATGAAAAGGGCAATTCTTCCAGCCCAATGCATACAGTCAATGCTTCCGAGCATCCCAAGAAATCCTCTTGCTGCATTCTTTTGCAGGATCCGAGCTTCTCTTGGTGCTCTCAAATAGTATTTAGCAAACACCGCTCTGACGACTCGGCAAAACTTGTAGAGAGTCTCCGTACATGTCGACTCTGTCATCCGAAGGTAGTCATCCGGAGGAGCTCCGTATGCACGACAACGCATTGCATCAGTGCACTTCTGAATTGAGGTGAAGCCCCACAAACCTGTGCAATCTTGCTTGGCCATGAAGTACTTGTCGTACTCCCTGACGCCGTGGACAATCTTCAACAACAGCTCCTTGTTCATGAAAGGACACAGATGTCGCCTAGAGGCGGGGGGGTGAATAGGCGATTTAAACTTTTACGAGATGGGCTTAACAAATGCGGAATAAAAGTAGTGTTTACTTTGTCAAGCCCAAAGCCTATATACTATGGTTCACCTATGTGCACGAACAACTTATTCTAAGCAATACAAGCAACTATGTGATAGCAAGATATATAACTTCAAGTGCACCAACAACTTATGCTAAGCAATACAAGTAACTTATGTGATAGCAAGATATATATAACTTCAAGCATGATGGCTATCACAAGGTAAAGTGCATAAGTAAAGAGCTCGGGTATAGAGATAACCGAGGCACGCGGGAGACGAAGATTTATCTCAAAGTTCACACTCTTGTGAGTGCTAATCTCCGTTGGAGATGTGCGGTGGCTTAGTGCTCCCGAACGCCACAAGAGGCTCACCTTGAGGTGTGGTTGCTCGATGCATGATACGTCTCAAACGTATCTATAATTTCTTATGTTCCATGCTAGTTTTATGACAATACTCACATGTTTTTTATACACTTTACATCATTTTGATGCATTTTCCGGTACTAACCTATTAACAACATGTCGAAGTGCCAGTTCCTGTTTTCTGCTGTGTTTGGTTTCAGAAATCCTACACAGGAAATATTCTCGGAATTGGACGAAACAAAAGCCCATGGCCCTATTTTCAACGGAGGGTTCCAGAACATCGAAGGAGAGTCGGAGGCGGCCAGGAGGGGCCCACACCATAGGGGGTGCGGGCCCACCCCTGGCCGCGCCACCAGGTGGGGAGGCCACCTCCTGGCTCCTCCGAGGCCGCCCTTCCGCCTATATATTCTCCCCGTCGCGAAAACCCTAAAATATCCAGTCATATTCCACGAAGAGTTCCGTAGCCGCCGCCATCGTGAAGACAAGTTTCGGGGGACAGAAGTCTCTGTTCCGGCACGTCGCCGGGACGGGGAATTGCCCCCGGAGTCATCTCCATCGACACCACCGCCATCTTCATCGCCGTTGCTGTCTCCCATGATGAGGAGGGAGTAGTTGATAAGGCCTAAGGGCTAGGATGTGCCCAGATCCCACGAATTTGACCAAGTGAGTGGATGGGGCAGATGGGAAAGAGGAAGAACTCACACCAACACAAATCAAAACACACACAACACAACACAAACCAAATTTACTCCCTTGGTAGGTTAGACCAAGCCAATAGAACCACTTCTTAGAGAGACCCTTGGGTAGAATCTAAGAAGTGAGAGATTGGTGAGGAGATCCAACTAGAACTTGGATGAAAGAGGTAGAAGCCTTGAATCATCCATGAAGAGTAGAAATCCACAAGAGTGCCTTGATACAAAGGGGGTGAAACCTAGGGAGACAAAGCTCAAATTTATGTTTAAGCCTAAATCTTGTCTAAACCTAATTGAGGTGGGGGATGAGGTATATATAGCCCCAGATTCGTCCAAGGGGTAACTTAGTCATTTGCACAGAATAAACATAGCCATAGGATGCAAATAGACGGTCCAGATGAAGTTGACCTCGATGGGGCCGGCAGTGCCAGCGTGCATGGGGTGGCAGTGCCGGTGGGGCCGGCAGTGCCGGTGGTATTGGGGCGGCAGTGCCGGCCCTGGTCTTCGTGGCGTCTTCAGCAGGTTGGGCCGGCAGTGCCGGCGTCAGGAGGCCAGCAGTGCCGGGGTGCGCCCACCGGCAGTGCCGGCCAGGTGGGGCGGCAGTGCCGGCCTTGTCGTGGCTAGCGGCTGGAGCCCTTCTCCTTCTTCTCTTCGGTCTTCCCTTCTTCTTCCATGAACCATGTGGCTTCCCTCTCCTCGGCTCCTTGACGCTCCCTTCGGGTCCTTGACGAGATTGGTACCTAATGACATATAGACATAGGTATGAGGTAGCAATCCGTCCAAGGTTATGTCGAGTTCAAGTGTAGAAAGGAGTGAATTCACCTTATCATGTATGGATTTCACTCGGGCTCGTGTCATTGGTTCACTTGGGGAAAATGTTGGCCATGATGTAGTTTCGTCCTTGAGCGGGGCTGCATCATCTCCCCCCCCCCTTGGAGAAGAGTCGTCCTCGACTCTTGTTCCTCCTCATCTCCATGATGTGGTGAGAGGTCCGAGATGGTGAACGTCTTGCTCACCAAGTACTTGGAATTTTGTTTGTCGATGATGTAGTCGTTGATCCTTGTAGCTTGGTGAAGGACATGTTCTTGTATAGTGGCCCTTATATCCTTATGGATGTTCATCATGGTGCGGGCATCCTTGTTGTAGTCCATGACGGTTCTCCCATGAAGAGTCGTGGTCGAAGAAAAACTTGTGGAAAAGCAACTTGCGAATAGAGAGCTTGTGTATGCCAATTTTGTTATCGGTGAATAATAAACTCTCATGCAAATACGAAGCATCAAGTCCTTTCTCAAGGGGATATTTGGCAAAAATGGGAACAAAAAGAGTATTGGTGTATTCAAAATTTGGTAGGGCAAAAATTTGTGCATGTAAAAGTTTCCTTTGTAAGGAGTCAAAAATGTTGTGTGTAGCGTTGTCCCAAACAAATGGAACATTCAAGAGGCAAGAAATTGTGGCAAAATTTTGGGCAAAATTGGTATGTGCAATGGCAAAGCTATGGAAACTTTTAGCTTGGGAAAGTATGGTTGGCGTGAGACGAGTATGAGTATCCTCAAGTTTCAAAGAATCCATTTCAATTGCCATAGATGAAAGGAGAAATCCAAAGGAGAGCAACTTTTTGTGTGACATGTGGCACAAGATGCATAAGGTGTCTCTCACATGTATGACATGGTCCTTGAGATTCTCGGAGTGTATGATGATATCATCAAGACATACAACAACCATTGTGCCAACAAGATGTTTCAAGATATGTTGCATAAGAGGACAAAGAGGTGACGAGGAATTGGACCAAACCGGAAGCTCGACAAGAGATGCCGGAAACACACGAGGGCGAAGGCTTTTGTGAACATACCCGTTTGTGTGAATCTCACGGGTTGGATGATGTATCTCATCCTTGTTGTGGTATCTCTCTATAGCTCGTTTCGTCAACTCATGCTCTGTGGCGGTGGAAGTTGTTGTTCGTGTACCTATACATGGAATAAGCAAAACAAAAAGCGTGTGTGCATGGTAGATGAATACATCATCCATCATGATGTTCCATGTCTTGTGCACATCACCATTAGTGTCAAGCAAGATAGTATGGAATGCATGGCGATAGTGCATATGGCATGAAGGTGCATTCGTGGCATGTGGTAACTCATGATCATCAAAAAGTGAGAAGGCTATGGGGGCCATCTCGTGGACAATAGCATTTTTGCATAGCAAGCATAAGAATGAGCAATTTGTGACAATCTTGGATGCAAGGATTGTGGAGTATTGCAAACATGTAGGGCAAAGCATGCGGAAGTTAATGTCATCATTGTCAACAAGACATGTCAAAGAGCAAGTAGTCCTCATATCGCAAGCAAATGGGAACAAGTCATCATGTTTCATGTCCACAAGGGGAATCATGGTCTCATCAATACCGTTGGTTTTACCTTGGTAGTCCGACTCATTTGATGTAGGTATTATGGTAGTTGTATGCTCCACATGGTTGACATCGTCATCGAAGCATGGTGTGATGTGATCTTCTTGCACCATGTACATGTTCTTCTCCATCATTGGCGTTTCAACATCCATGGAACCTAGTGCAACATGAGGAAACACAAACGAGGGAGAGGTTAAGGTGTTAGCAAATGCGATGGCCTCCATGGACCTATCAACTACCTCTCGCAACTCACTCGGTGTCTCACTCATCTCCTCCAATTGGAAGCACTCAATCTCACATATGGGGTGGAAGTCGCTCAACTCACTATCGGTGGCACTCAAGTGGGCTAAGTGGCTCTCATGCTCACATGGGATTGGTACCAACTCATCAATCAAGCATATAGGAGTAGGCTCGACTTTCTCATCTCCATGCGCCTCCTTGGTTGAAGGGAAATTCCCATGCTCAACCATCTCAACTCTATCGCCTCCCAAGTCGTCCTTAAGCGGTGGCGCCGTAGTGTTGTAGAGAGCTAGGCTTGGATCCACATCATCCTTGAGTTGACCTTGTTGATCTTCATCTTGAAGTGTGGGCGCCAAAGGCTTCTTGGTGGCTTGGGCTTGTAGCTCATCGAAGTAGAGCGTCTTGGCGCTTGGCGTTGTGCATTGCCATGCCATGTGACCCTTGGCCTTGCATACCTCACATAGGAGATTGGGACATTCCCGTGGAAGGTGGCCTTGTTGCTTGCACTTGTAGCATCGGAGTCCATAGGCATATGACGAGGTAGGGGCCATTGTGGTGGTGGCACAAGAGGTGGAAGTCGCCTTGCTAGGAAGGTCCTTGTGATGTGCCCTTGCCACCCTTGGAGTGGTAGACACCCTAGGATGGTGTTTGTCGCCTTCATGTCGAGGCTCTCGTCTTCGTGCCTCATCACCATGTCTTGATGGGTGTCGTCGAAGATCCTTGGAAGATGATGGTCGATGGCGATCATGAGGTGGCTTGTGTCGGCGAAGATCATGTTGGGACGTATGTCGATGGAGACCATGTGGTGGTAGTGGTCGACGACTATCATGAGATGGTGTGAGTCGATGACGGTCCTCGACATGCCTAGGATATGGCTCACGTGCCTTGGCATGTTGTTGTTGGCGCCTTGTTGAGCTCGGGGAGGAGTGTCGATGACGATCATGTTGGGGACGCGCTTGATGATCCATATGATGAGGTCGATGTGGATGATCATGTGCATAAGCACTCTCATGGTGGCGCCAACTTGAAGATCCTCTATCTTCATATGTAGCTCCATTGGCCAAGCGGGGGTACTTGGGAGCACCGGTGTTGTTCATGGTGGAGTCGATGTCGTCCTCGTGGTGGTGCTCCATGATACGTCTCCAACGTATCTATAATTTCTGATGTTCCATGCTTGTTTTATGACAATACCTACATGTTTTGTTCACACTTTATATCGTTTTGATGCGTTTTCCGGAACTAACCTATTGACGAGATGTCGAAGGGCCAGTTGCTGTTTTCTGCTATTTCTGGTTTCAGAAATCCTACAAAGGAAATATTCTCGGAATCGGACGAAATCAACGCTCAGAACCTTATTTTTCCGGAAGCTTCCAGAAATCCAGAGAGGGACCAGAGGGGAGCCCTGGGGGCCCCACACGTGGTGGCGGCGCGGCCCAGGGGGGCGCGCCCCCCTAGTGTGTGGGACCCCCGTGGCCCCTCCGACTCCGCCTCTTCGCCTATTTAAGCCGTCCTGACCTAAATCTTCGACACGGATTGACGAAACACCAGAAAACCTTCCAGAGCCGCCGCCATCGCGAAACTCCAATTCAGGGGACATAAGTCTCTATTCCGGCACCCTGCCGGGACGGGGAAGTGCCCCCGGAAGGCATCTCCACCGCCATCTTCACCGCCATCGCTGTCTCCATGATGAGGAGGGAGTAATTCTCCCCCGAGGCTGAGGGCTCTCATCGTAGCTATGTGGTTCATCTCTCTCTTTGTGATCTAGTTGAATATCATCTATGTGTTACTCTCGGTGATGTTATTAAAGTAGTCTATTCCTCCTCCATGATGTAATGTTGACGAGTGTGTGCATCATGTAGTACTTGGTATAGGTTATGATTGTGATCTCTTGTAGATTATGAAGTTAACTATTACTATGATAGTATTGATGTGATCTATTCCCCCTTTCATAGCCGATGTTGACAAGTGCGCATGCTATGTTAGTACTCGGTATAATTGCATTGGTCTATCATGCACTCTAAGGTTATTTAAATATGAACATCGAATGTTGTGGAGCTTGTTAACTCCGGCATTGAGGTGCTCTTGTAGCCCTACACAATTAATGGTGTTTGTCATCCAACAAGAGAGTGTAGAGTGGTTTTATTATGTGATCAATGTTGAGAGTGTCCACTAGTGAAAGTATGATCCCTAGGCTTTGTTTCCAAACATCGAATCTCAGTTTATTTACTGTTCTGTTGCATGTTTACTCGCTGTCATATTTTATTCAAATTGCTATTACCACTCATATTCATCCATATTACTTGTATTTCACTATCTCTTCGCCGAACTTGTGCACCTATACATCTGACAAGTGTATTAGGTGTGTTGGGGACACAAGAGACTTCTTGTATCGTAATTGCAGGGTTGCTTGAGAGGGATATCTTTGACCTCTACCTCCCCGAGTTCGATAAACCTTGGGTGATTCACTTAAGGGAAACTTGTCTGCCGTTCTACAAACCTCTGCTCTTGGAGGCCCAACACTGTCTACAGGAATAGAAGCGTGCGTAGACATCAAGCTATTTTCTGGCGCCGTTGCCGGGGAGGTAAGGTAAAAGGTATTCACATCCTCCGACTACTAAGCTATTTACTAGCATTGTTGCCGGTGTGTGAGTGCTCGAAGCTATTTCCTTTAGATCCTGCAGTTGCATCTTTTTTATTTCTTGTTTTTATTTTTCACTAGTTAGGCATAATGGAAAACAACAGTGAGCTTTTTAATCTATTTCCTGAGTTAAGACATGAATTGTTTGATGCAAAAATTAAAAAACCTATGGAACCTTATTTGCATGATAGTAGCAATGTTATTAGTATGAATGCAATTACTGCTAATGCTATGGAAAAGTCTAAGCTTGGGGAAGCTAGTTTATATAAAAATAATCTTTTTTGCTCCTCAGCTTTGGAAGAAATATTTTGCTCTGATAATGCTTTATCTCCCATATGCGATAACTCTAATGATGCTTCCGATATTTTAAATCCACCTGCTGAAAGTATTTCATATAAAATACCTATGAAAATTATTGAACATGTTATGGATAACCGCTATGAAGGGGATGGAACTGTCCATCCTGGAGATCATTTACTGTTTTTGCATGAATGATGCGGGTTATTCAAGTGTGCAGATATCTCTATGGATGAAGTTAGGAAGAAAATATTCTCTATATCGTTGTCTGGTAAAGCGGCGCATTGGTATAAATTGCTGAAGAATGGGGATTCTCTTGATTGGAAGGATAT
>NC_061513.1:243744272-243770205 GCF_022539505.1 Lolium rigidum
GACCCATCTCTCTCATATGATAATTTATCACATCTTGCATTGCCACCTAAAAGCATGTAAATGACCCCAAAGTTAAAATAACCGTGTTCAGAAAAAAAAAATGTATTTTCACTCCATCAAAAAGGAAACCATTTTTATTTTTATGATTTAAGTACACGCTAAATAATCCACAAGGAACATACACGAATGCCTGTAGAAATTGAGTAGGTAAATAATCAACCATCATTGCAGTGTTACTGTTCAAGCATAAAACTTAACACTTTCTTAAACTAAACTTATCATATATAAAAAAATTATATGATTTAATAAGGTGTATAAGAGCGGCATAACCTGCAGAAGGAAATACTATATTGGCATTTGCCACACCCATAGGGAATATTTTTGCAAAGCTTGCTTATCATGTCATGAGTTTAGTGTAGATAACATGGACTTCAACATGCAAGAATATGAACACAAACCTGAGCCCAATCTTGGCAAGTTCGACAAAATCACGGATGCACACTTGTTTCTCAGTGCCTCACTTATTATGCAAAGCCACCAAGATCCATTCATCCATTAAGCCCTTCATATGGAACCTCTAAGATTTTTGTCTAACAAAATAAATAGTCAAAATGGTATTCCGTAACAACCGATCTTCTCTCATATGTATTTCCATCTGAGAACTGTAGAAACTTGGCATGTGCCTCCACATTTGGTTTTTCTTTCCATGCGCAGGTCGATGTTGTCCATGTTGACTTTTTTTAACACCTAAATCCATCAAATATGGTTTTCTTACAGTTCTACAAGGCAGCCTTAAAGATCAATCATTTAGAAAAAAGTACAACAGTTGCTTTGTTACCCCTCCAACTCTGATGTGCTTTAAGGAGAAACAAATTTCTTATGCCGGTGATGCCGCTCTTATACACCTAATTAAATCAAAGTAGACTTCTGCACATGCATCACGTGATGGTTTATAAAGTTAAGTTGAGCATACATTTGTACACGTGAAGCGATTTGGTGAAATACAGTAGAAAATGTTGCGGAAGATTGCAATCATCCGATGAATGAATTTGAGGCACAATCTCCCTTATCTCAGCCTGGTCCATGGATCCTCCATTCATCCTTACAACGAACAGATTCAAATAATTCTAACCTACAAATTGGAAAATGCTGAATTTACTTAACCGAGATGTTTTAATTTGAGTATATCAAGTATATCATTAAAATTTAAGAGAAGCTGGTATAAACACGTTTTAACAAAATTCAAACCATCTAAGTTTAGCCAAACATCTCAACACCATTGATAACCCCTAACAACAGAGAGAAAGCAGAGTTCATGCTACAGTCTTTATGAATATACATGCTGACTACACGCTTCAGACAAAATTGTTACACTTATAACCACTTTTGTCGTGAAATGCTATGTGCGAGATTAGGGACATATTAACCAAAGCATAATCATGTAATCGTGTTCACATGCCAAACTTGCCCTACCCCAGGATTGCTTTGAGTAGAGAGGTTGTTTTTGGCATTTTCTATATGTAAAAGCTTGCGTTATAAAGTGAGAGCATGTGTCTAATCCCTTCCTAAGTTTCAATATATCTAGAGCTATGAAAGAGGATTATCCTCGCCATTTTGATTTCCTCATTCACGTAATGAGACTCCTCATATTCTCATTCATGTTCTTGAACTATGGATGATCTTTTCCAACTTCAAATGGAATGCATTGTTACCTCTATTTTTCCAACTCAGCATGTATTATTGCTCCCTCTTCCTGAAGCTCATCATGAAGCCGTTCTGCATGTACGGCGTGGTATTCAGTTTGGGCTTCACCACCTGGAAACTATCATTAAATCAGGAAAGAGAGCTACTACAGGGCAAAATCCGGTGAACAAGGCATCATCCCCGGATACCGTTCATGCCTTCCATATAACCTAGGAACCATAATGTTAACATTCACATTCAAAGCTCTTGGCAAAACATAATGCAATCACAGTATTTAAGTAGATCCATCTATTGTATTATAAGAATGTAAAATTCCAAATAATCAATTATTTAAAATGTAGTGGATAAAATATACCGAATTTAGAGTTACATGTTCATTCTTCTAGAGAGAATGAAGAGGGTAATGAGTTGGATCTAGAAAATGCGAGAAGCCTATAATGCATATGTAATGAGTCCATCAATCCATGAGATGTACATAGAAAGGTCAAACCATGGAATGAAGTACCATGAGAATATTACTGGTTTTCCAATGGACAGTGATTCCCCGTGCTAATGATGTTGCTCGCTCTAAATCACCAGTTTCAACCGAGGAATGAGTCGAGTAGGCTCTCTTATCTAAATCGCTTTTATTTTGGCTTCCACTACTATTAAGTATACCTGCTGAAATACTTTATCGTGAGCATGATAGGATATGTTAGCATGTTGGTGAGATATCGATGTGACATTAGCAAACCTTCATTCTATATGTTGAAATATATATTTGTTGTGAAATGGCTTCCATACCGGAAGTGAGAACACATCGGATCTTTTTGAATAATATGAAATACTGTAGCATTAAGACTAACTATTGACTTATTTTAGGCCTTGTAATGGAATAAAACATGGGCCATCATCAGCCAAAGACGGGCAGAAAGCTTCATAATCGCGCATCTACAGATGAACCTATTTTGATAAGGCTTATCACAAACATATATTTAGAGACCTTGATTGAGATTTAACTCAATAAAATAGCTAAACCTTGACGATATTCATTTCCGAAATATTAGAAAAGTAATCCAGCCAATAAGAATATGAAGTTGGAGTGAAACGCTCTTAACTTACCTTTGCTATGATTTCCGAAGATGCCAAATCAGTTTCCATCTGAATTGTTTAACCAAAACTGCTCTTCGGCTCTTTTCCTTCATCCACATCACCCTGCAATGAAATAGATCCCACGGTTAAGTTTAGATGTACCCAAAAAGTAGAATGCCACAGGAGTTAGTAATCAACAACCATGCTATAGCAACATAATGCGGCTAAAAACAGAGGAAATATACCATCAGTCCTATCCTCGATGGTAAGGCTTCTGACAGAGCACCACAAATTATCAGTCTGTTCTTTGGCCATGGATCTGTACAAGTAATGATCATCTTAGTATCTCTCTCTATATGAGTCAAAGAAAAAGAAGATTAACACCTAACATTGTAGCATGGTTTTATTTTCTGGGAAGCTCTTTTAACACGACGAGATATCTAATCCATACACATGTAACTTATGTATTTTTTTCAAGAACAATCAGCTTCAACCATGGAAGAGGTTCATATGGGGTAGATTAAAACTACAAACACATGATGGTAAAGTCACCGTTACAAATTAGTAACACATCTGTTCTTAACCAAGGTGAAGAGTCATAGAAAAAATGCAGCATCCATGTACGGATCTATACCATGAAAAGTCTGAATATAACATATAGTCATTTTCCCCTTTAGGTAGAAATATAGTAATATAGCTAATACATAGATCAAGCCAACAAATGTAAATACAATTAGATTCCGCCAACAAATTGTAAGCCGACAACATTTGAATTCCGGATGTCTTCCCATTCAGTAGAATGTATACACTACACGCTTGTACCGTGTAACTATTCACCATGGTCCATGGTTACGAGTAGCACAAGTCCTTGTTGTTTCAAAGCTCCCAGAACCAATCTGCTATTGCTCTTTCGACTATATCATATTTCCGGTTTACTTAGAAAATATTTCCCATAACAAATTAACACCAAAATCATTTTCCCATGGAACAAAGCAGCAGCAAGATGACAATTATAATTTATTATTTAGCAACACTTTAATTTTGCCAGACCATATCAGATAGAATAACAAAGTTTAGAAAGAGAAAATAATATTTGTTCCTAACCAGAGATATTAATTATCCTCAGCATAGGGGTTCGGATCCTCCTAGCAGAGACCAATCATTGCTCCAGCATAATGGTATTGGGGGATTGGGGTATAGTTGGCTGCAGCAGATAACACACACAACGAAAGAACAGTTTGCAAGGAGATGGGCTGCAGATTCAGGCATGATTCTACAGAGGGAACAAATTACAATTAACTTAGGAATGATTCTGCAGATTCAGGCATGATTCTGCAGATTCAGGCATGATTCTACAGGATTGCGGTACATAGCAGCGGGCAGACTCGCGTGGCGGCGTCGAGTGCTGGTTTGTGGAGTCCGTTGGCGTGCAGGATCGAGGCGGCGGCGGCGGGGACACTCGCGCAAGGTCCGCGGCGCCGTGGAGACTCGCACGACGGCGAAAGGCAGGCTTGCGTGGCGGCCTCGCGTGCTGGCTCATGGCGGCGCCGGGGAGACTCACGCGACGGCGGCGGCGCCGGGAGACTCTCGCGACGTCGTGCGACGGGCAGGCTCACGTAGCGGCCTCGCGTGCTGGCCACCGGCGTGCAGGATTGAGGCGGCTACGCCGGGAGACTCGCGCGACGGCGACGGGCAAGGTCATGCAGCGCGACGGCGACGGGCAAGATCGTGCAGCGCGGCGGCTCGGGTCGTGGAGCAGGGGAGGAGGATGACGAGCTCAGGAGCGAGGGTTTCAGGTGCTGTGTTCACGTTCCATCAAGACGAGGTAGCTGGGCTTCGGCCCAGTTGAGCCCGTACGAAAAAGGAACGCTGGATGAAGCGTACGACGAAGTTTTTGTCGGCAAGAACGACCAAACGTACCGTGGATGGGCAGAATAAGGAACCACTTTAGTCTTTTTAAGTAGTAGAGATAGAGATTGCTTCTTTTTGCTATGTGGGATGGATTTCTTTGTTCCATTGACTTCCAGTAGCTTTGGGCAATGTCCAGAAGTATTAAGAATGATTGTGTCACCTCTGAACATGTGAGTTTTTGATTATGCACTAACCCTCTAATGAGTTTGTTTTGAGTTTGGTGTGGAGGAAGTTTTCAAGGGTCAAGAGAGGAGGATGATATACTATGATCAAGAAGAGTGAAAGCTCTAAGCTTGGGGATGCCCCGGTGGTTCACCCTGCATATTTCAAGAATACTCAAGCGTCTAAGCTTGGGGATGCCCAAGGCATCCCCTTCTTCATCGACAAATTATCGGGTTTCTTCTCTTGAAACTATATTTTTATTCGGTCACATCTTATGTACTTTACTTGGAGCGTCTCGTATGTTTCTTGTTTTTGTTTCTGTTTGAATAAATGCTTGTGTGGGAGAGAGACACGCTCCGCTGGTTCGTATGAACACATGTGTTCTTAGCTTTTAATTTTCATGGCGAAGGATGAAACTGCTTCGTTAATTGTTATATGGTTGGAAACGGAAAATGCTACATGTAGTAACTGGTATGATGTCTTGAATAACTTGATACTTGGCAACCGTTGTGCTCATGTTTAAGCTCTTGCATCATATACTTTGCACCTATTAGTGAAGAAATACATAGAGCTTGTTAAAATTTGGTTTGCATGAGTGGTTTCTCTAGAGTCTAGATATTTTCTAGTGAGGTGTTTGAACAACAGGGAAGACAATGTATAGTCTTATAATGCTTGTAATATGTCTTTTATGTAAGTTTTGATGTACTAGTTTATGCTTGTGTTTGCTTCAAACAACCTTGCTAGCCTAAGCCTTGTATCGAGAGGGAGTACTTCTCATGCATCCAAAATCCTTGAGCCAACCACTATGCCATTTGTGTCCACCATACCTACCTACTACATGGTATTTATCCGCCATTCCAAAGTAAATTGCTTGAGTGCTACCTTTAAAATTCCATCATTCACCTTTGCAATATATAGCTCATGGGACAAATAGCTTAAAAACTATTGTGGTATTGAATATGTACTTATGCACTTTATCTCTTATTAAGTTGCTTGTTGTGCGATAACCATGTTTCGGGGACGCCATCAACTACTCTTTGTTGAATATCATGTGAGTTGCTATGCATGTCCGTCTTGTCTGAAGTAAGAGAGATCTACCACCTTAATGGTTGGAGCATGCATATTGTTAGATAAGAACATTGGGCCGCTAACTAAAGCCATGAATCATGTTGGAAGTTTCAGTTTTGGACATATATCCTCAATCTCATATGAGAACACTAATTGTTGCCACATGCTTATGCATTAAAGAGGAGTTCATTATCTGTTGTCCATGTTGTCCCGGTATGGATGTCTAAGTTGAGAATAATCAAAAGCGAGAAATCCAAAATGCGAGCTTTCTCCTTAGACCTTTGTACAGGCGGCATGGAGGTACCCCATTGTAACACTTGGTTAAAACATGTGTATCGCGATGATCCGGTAGTCCAAGCTAATTAGGACAAGGTGCGGGCACTATTAGTATACTATGCATGAGGCTTGCAACTTGTAAGATATAATTTACATGATACATGTGCTTTATTACTACCGTTGACAAAATTGTTTCATGTTTTCAAAATAAAAGCTCTAGCACAAATATAGCAATCGATGCTTTCCTCTTTGAAGGACCATTCTTTTACCTTTTATGTTGAGTCAGTTCACCTATCTCTCTCCACCTCAAGAAGCAAACACTTGTGTTAACTGTGCGTTGATTCTTACATACTTGCTTATTGCACTTGTTATATTGCTTTGCATTGACAACTATCCATGAGATATACATGTTACAAGTTGAAAGCAACTGCTGAAACTTTATCTTCCATTGTGTTGCTTCAATGTCTTTACTTTGAATTTATTACTTTATGAGTAACTCTTATGCAAGACTTATTGATGCTTGTCTTGAAAGTACTATTCATGAAAAGTCTTTGCTATATGATTCAATTGTTTACTCATTGCATTAACATTGTTTTGAATCGCTGCATTCATCTCATATGCTTTACAATAGTATGATTAAGATTATGTTGGTAGCATGTCACCTCGAAATTATCTTTTATCGTTTACCTACTCGAGGACGAGTAGGAACTAAGCTTGGGGATGCTGATACGTCTCCAACGTATCTATAATTTCTGATGTTCCATGCTTGTTTTATGACAATACCTACATGTTTTGTTCACACTATATCGTTTTTATGCGTTTTCTGGAACTAACCTATTGACAAGATGCCACAGTGCCAGTTCCTGTTTTCTGCTGTTTTTGGTTCCAGAAAGGCTGTTCGGGCAATATTCTCGGAATTCGACGAAACGAAGACCAAACCTCCTATTTTTCCCGGAAGCATCCGAACACCGAAGAAGAGTCGGAGAGGGGCCGGAGGGCCACCACACCATAAGGCGGCGCGGCCGATGGCGTGTATTTCACACGTTCGTTGGGCAACCCCAAGAGGAAGGTATGATGCGCACAGCAGCAAGTTTTCCCTCGTAAAGAAACCAAGGTTTATCGAACCAGGAGGAGCCAAGAAGCACGTTGAAGGTTGATGGCGGCGGGATGTAGTGCGGCGCAACACCGGAGATTCCGGCGCCAACGTGGAACCCGCACAACACAACCAAAGTACTTTGCCCCAACGAAACAGATGAGGTTGTCAATCTCACCGGCTTGCTGTAACAAAGGATTAACCGTATTGTGTGGAAGATGATTGTTTGCAGAGAAAACAGTAAAAACAAGTATTGCAACAGATTTGTATTTCAAGTATTAAAGAATGGACCGGGGTCCACAGCTCACTAGAGGTGTCTCTCCCATAAGATAAAAGCATGTTGGGTGAACAAATTACAATCGGGCAATTGACAAATAGAGAGGGCATAACAATGCACATACATGGCATGATAAGTATAGTGAGATTTAATTGGGCATTACGACAAAGTACATAGACCGCCATCCAACTGCATCTATGCCTAAAAAGTCCACCTTCAGAGTTATCGTCCGAACCCCTTCCAGTATTAAGTTGCAAAGCAACGTGACAATTGCATTAAGTATGGTGCGTAATGTAATCAACAACTACATCCTCGGACATAGCGCCAATGTTTTATCCCTAGTGGCAACAAGCACAACACAACCTTAGAACTTTCTCGTCACCGTCCCGGTGTCAATGCAGGCATGAACCCACTATCGAGCATAAATACTCCCTCTTGGAGTTAAAAGCAAAAACTTGGCCAGAGCCTCTACTAGTAACGGAGAGCATGCAAGATCATAAACAACACATATGTAATAACTTGATAATTAACATAACATGGTATTCTCTATCCATCGGATCCCGACAAACACAACATAGAGTATTACGGATAGATGATCTTGATCATGTTAGGCAGCTCACAAGATCCAACAATGAAGCACAATGAGGAGAAGACAACCATCTAGCTACTGCTATGGACCCATAGTCCAGGGGTGAACTACTCACTCATCACTCCGGAGGCGACCATGGCGGTGTAGAGTCCTCCGGGAGATGAATCCCCTCTCCGGCAGGGTGCCGGAGGAGATCTCCGTAATCCCCCGAGATGGGATTGGCGGCGGCGGCGTCTCCGGAAGGTTTTCCGTATCGTGGTTTTTCGCATCGTGGGTTTCGCGACGGAGGCTTTAAGTAGGCGGAAGGGCAGCAGTCGGGGGCCGACGAGGGGCCCACACCACGGGCGGCGCGGGCCCCCTTGGCCGCGCCGCCATGTGGTTTGGCCACCTCGTGGCCCCACTTCGTATGCTCTTCGGTCTTCCGGAAGGTTCGTGGCGAAATAGGCCCCGGGTCTTCGTTTCGCCCAATTCCGAGAATATTTCGTTACTAGGATTTCTGAAACCAAAACCAGCAGAAAACAAGAATCGGCACTTCGGCATCTTGTTAATAGGTTAGTTCCGTAAAATGCACGAATATGACATAAAGTGTGCATAAAACATGTAGGTATCATCAATAATATGGCATAGAACATAAGAAATTATCGATACGTCGGAGACGTATCAAGCATCCCCAAGCTTAGTTCTCGCTCGTCCTGAGCAGGTAAAACGATAACAAAGATAATTTCGAAGTGATATGCCATCATAACCTTGATCATACTATTTGTAAACATATGTAGTGGATGCAGCGATCAAAACAATGGTAATGACATGAGTAAACAAGTGAATCATAAAGCAAAGACTTTTCATGAATAGTACTTCAAGACAAGTATTAATAAGTCTTGCATAAGAGTTAACTCATAAAGCAATAAATCAAAGTAAAGGTATTGAAGCAACACAAAGGAAGATTAAGTTTCAGCGGTTGCTTTCAACTTGTAACATGTATATCTCATGGATAATTGTCAACATAGAGTAATATAACAAGTACAATATGCAAGTATGTAGGAATCAATGCACAGCTTCACACAAGTGTTTGCTTCTTGAGGTGGAGAGAGATAGGTGAACTGACTCAACATAAAAGTAAAAAGAATGGTCCTTCAAAGAGAAAAGCATCGATTGCTATATTTGTGCTAGAGCTTTTATTTTGAAAACATGAAACAATTTTGTCAACGGTAGTAATAAAGCATATGAGTTATGAAAGTTATATCTTACAAGTTGCAAGCCTCATGCATAGTATACTAATAGTGCCCGCACCTTGTCCTAATTAGCTTGGACTACCGGATCTTTGCAATGCACATGTTTTAACCAAGTGTCACAATGGGGTACCTCCATGCCGCCTGTACAAAGGTCTAAGGAGAAAGCTCGCATTTTGGATTTCTCGCTTTTGATTATTCTCAACTTAGACATCCATACCGGGACAACATGGACAACAGATAATGGACTCCTCTTTAATGCATAAGCATGTGGCAACAATTATTATTCTCATATGAGATTGAGGATATATGTCCAAAACTGAAACTTCCACCATGGATCATGGCTTTAGTTAGCGGCCCAATGTTCTTCTCTAACAATATGCATGCTCCAACCATGAAGGTGGTAGATCTCTCTTACTTCGTACAAGACGGACATGCATAGCAACTCACATGATATTCAACAAAGAATGGTTGATGGCGTCCCCGTAAGCATGGTTATCGCACAACAAGCAACTTAATAAGAGATAAAGTGCATAAGTACATATTCAATACCACAATAGTTTTTAAGCTATTTGTCCCATGAGCTATATATTGCAAAGGTGAATGATGGAATTTTAAAGGTAGCACTCAAGCAATTTACTTTGGAATGGCGGATAAATACCATGTAGTAGGTAGGTATGGTGGACACAAATGGCATAGTGGTTGGCTCAAGTATTTTGGATGCATGAGAAGTATTCCCTCTCGATATAAGGTTTAGGCTAGCAAGGTTATTTGAAACAAACACAAGGATGAACGGTACAGCAAACCTCACATAAAAGACATATGGTAAACATTATAAGACTCCATACCGTCTTCCTTGTTGTTCAAAACTCAATACTAGATATTATCTAGACTCTAGAGAAACCAAATATGCAAACCAAATTAGCAAGCTCTAAGTGTTTCTTCATTAATGGGTGCAAAGTATATGATGCAAGAGCTTAAACATGAGCACAACAATTGCCAAGTACCAAATTATCCAAGACATTTTAGAATTACTACATGTAGCATTTTCCAATTCCAACCATATAACAATTTAACGAAGAAGAAACTTCGCCATGAATACTATGAGTAGAGCCTAAGGACATATTTGTCCATATGCTACAGCGGAGCGTGTCTCTCTCCCATAAAGTGAATGCTAGGATCCATTTTATTCAAACAAAACAAAAACAAAACAAACCGACGCTCCAAGCAAAGTACATAAGATGTGACGGAATAAAAATATAGTTTCAGGGGAGGAACCTGATAATGTTGTCGATGAAGAAGGGGATGCCTTGGGCATCCCCAAGCTTAGACGCTTGAGTCTTCTTAGAATATGCAGGGGTGAACCACCGGGGCATCCCCAAGCTTAGAGCTTTCACTCTCCTTGATCATATTGCATCATACTCCTCTCTTGATCCTTGAAAACTTCCTCCACACCAAACTAGAAACAACTCATTAGAGGGTTAGTGCATAATAAAAATTAACATGTTCAGAGGTGACACAATCATTCTTAACACTTCTGGATATTGCATAAAGCTACTGGACATTAATGGATCAAAGAAATTCATCCAACATAGCAAAAGAGGCAATGCGAAATAAAAGACAGAATCTGTCAAAACAGAACAGTCCGTAAAGATGGATTTTATTAGGCCACCAGACTTGCTCAAATGAAAATGCTCAAATTGAATGAAAGTTGCGTACATATCTGAGGATCATGCACGTAAATTGGCTTAATTTTCTGAGCTACCTACAGGGAGGTAGACCCAGATTCGTGACAGCAAAGAAATCTGTAACTCGCGCAGTAATCCAAATCTAGTACTTACTTTTCTATCAAAGACTTTACTTGGCACAACAAAACTCAAAACTAAGATAAGGAGAGGTTGCTACAGTAGTAAACAACTTCCAAGACTCAAATATAAAACAAAAATACTGGAGTAAAAACATGGGTTGTCTCCCATAAGCGCTTTTCTTTAACGCCTTTCAGCTAGGCGCAGAAAGTGTATCTCAAGTTACATCGAGAGATGAAGCATTGACATCATAATTTGTTCTAATAATAGAATTATAAGGTACCTTCCTTCTCTTTCTAGGGAAGTGTTCCATACCTTCCTTGAGAGGAAATTGATATTTAATATTACCTTCCTTCATATCAATAGTAGCACCAACGGTTCGAAGAAAAGGTCTTCCCAATATAATGGGGCAAGATGCATTGCATTCAATATCCAAGACAACAAAATCAACGGGGAGAAGGTTATTGTTAACCATAATATGAACATTATCAACTCTCCCCAAAGGTTTCTTTTTAGCATTATCAGCGAGATTAACATCCAGATAACAATTTTTCAATGGTGGCAAGTCAAGCATATCATAGACTTTTTTAGGCATAACTTGCACCAAGATCACATAAAGCATTACAATCAAAATCTTTGACTCTCATTTTAATGATGGGCTCCCAACCATCCTCTAGCTTTCTAGGAATAGAAGTTTCAAGTTTTAGTTTCTCTTCTCTAGCTTTTATGAGAGCATTTGTAATATGTTTTGTGAAAGCCAAGTTTATAGCACTAGCATTAGGACTTTTAGCAAGTTTTTGTAAGAACTTTATAACTTCAGAGATGTGGCAATCATCAAAATCTAAATCATTACAATCTAAAGCAATGGGATTATCATCCCCAAGGTTGGAAAAAATTTCAGCAGTTTTATCACAAGCGATTTCAGCAGCTTTAGCAGTTTCGAGTAATTTTGCGCGCTTTGCACTAGGAGTAGAAGCATTGCCAACACCAATTATTTTACCATTGATAGTAGGAGGTGCAGCAACATGTGAATCATTAGCATTGCTAGTGGTGGTAATAGTCCAAACTTTAGCTACATTCTCCTTTTTAGCTAGTTTTTCATTTTCTTCTCTATCCCACCTAGCACGCAGTTCAGCCATTAATCTTATATTCTCATTAATTCTAACTTGGATGGCATTTTCTGTAGTAACAATTTTATTTTCAATATCCCTATTAGGCATAACTTTCGATTTCAAAAGATCAACATCGGAGGCAAGACTATCAACTCTAGAAACAAGAATATCAATTTTATTGAGCTTTTCCTCAACAGATTTGTTAAAAGCAGTTTGTGTACTAATAAATTCTTTAAGCATGGCTTCAAGTCCAGGGGGTGTATTCCTATTATTGTTGTAAGAATTCCCATAATAATTAGCATAACCATTACCATTATTATAAGGATATGGCCTATAGTTATTACTAGAATTGTTCCGATAAGCATTGTTGTTGAAATTATTATTTTTAATGAAGTTTACATCAACATGTCTTCTTGAGCAACCAATGAAGCTAATGGAACATTATTAGGATCAACATTAGTCCTATCATTCGCAAGCATAGACATAATAGCATCAACCTTATCATTCAAGGAAGAGGATTCTTCAACAGAATTTACCTTCTCACCTTGTGGAGCTCTTTCCGTGTGCCATTCAGAGTAATTAACCATCATGTTATCAAGGAGCTTTGTTGCTTCACCAAGAGTGATGGACATAAAGGTACCTCCAGCAGCTGAATCCAATAAATTCCGCGAAGAAAAATTTAGTCCTGCATAGAAGGTTTGGATGATCATCCAAGTAGTCAGTCCATGGGTTGGGCAATTTTTAACCAGAGATTTCATTTTTTCCCAAGCTTGAGCAACATGTTCATTATCCAATTGTTTAAAATTCATTATGCTACTCCTCAAAGATATAATTTTAGCAGGGGGATAATATCTACCAATAAAAGCATCCTTGCATTTAGTCCATGAATCAATACTATTCTTAGGCGAGAGATAGCAACCAATCTTTAGCTCTTCCTCTTAATGAGAAAGGAAACAATTTTAATTTTATAATGTCACCATCTACATCTTTATACTTTTGCATTTCACATAATTCAACAAAATTATTGAGATGGGCAGCAGACATCATCGGAACTAACACTGGAAAATTGCTCTCGCATAACAAGATTTAGTAAAGCAGGTTTAATTTCAAAGAATTCTGCTGTAGTAGCAGGTGGAGCAATAGGTGTGCATAGGAAATCATTATTATTTGTGCTAGTGAAGTCACACAACTTAGTATTTTCAGGGTTGGCCATTTTAGCAGTAGTAAATAAAACAAACTAGATAAAATAAATGCAAGTAAACTATTTTTTTTGTGTTTTTGATATAAAGTGCAAGACAGTAAATAAAGTAAAGCTAGCAACTAATTTTTTGTGTTTTGATATAAGTGCAGCAAACAAAGTAGTAAATAAAGCAAGACAAAAACAAAGTAAAGAGATTGAGAAGTGGAGACTCCCCTTGCAGCGTGTCTTGATCTCCCCGGCAACGGCGCCAGAAAAAGAGCTTGATGGCGTGTATTTCACACGTTCGTTGGGCAACCCCAAGAGGAAGGTATGATGCGCACAACAGCAAGTTTTCCCTCGGAAAGAAACCAAGTTTTATCGAACCAGGAGGAGCCAAGAAGCACGTTGAAGGTTGATGGCGGCGGGATGTAGTGCGGCGCAACACCGGAGATTCCGGCGCCAACGTGGAACCTGCACAACACAACCAAAGTACTTTGCCCCAACGAAACGAGTGAGGTTGTCAATCTCACCGGCTTGCTGTAACAAAGGATTAACCGTATTGTGTGGAAGATGATTGTTTGCAGAGAAAACGAGTAAAAACAAGTATTGCAGCAGATTTGTATTTCGAGTATTAAAGAATGGACCGGGGTCCACAGTTCACTAGAGGTGTCTCTCCCATAAGATAAAAGCATGTTGGGTGAACAAATTACAGTCGGGCAATTGACAAATAGAGAGGGCATAACAATGCACATACATGGCATGATAAGTATAGTGAGATTTAATTGGGCATTACGACAAAGTACATAGACCGCCATCCAACCGCATCTATGCCTAAAAAGTCCACCTTCAGGTTATCGTCCGAACCCCTTCCAGTATTAAGTTGCAAAGCAACGGACAATTGCATTAAGTATGGTGCGTAATGTAATCAACAACTACATCCTCGGACATAGCGCCAATGTTTTATCCCTAGTGGCAACAAGCACAACACAACCTTAGAACTTTATGTCACCGTCCCGGTGTCAATGCGGGCATGAACCCACTATCGAGCATAAATACTCCCTCTTGGAGTTAAAAGCAAAAACTTGGCCAGAGCCTCTACTAGTAACGGAGAGCATGCAAGATCATAAACAACACATATGTAATAACTTGATAATTAACATAACATGGTATTCTCTATCCATCGGATCCCGACAAACACAACATAGAGTATTACGGATAGATGATCTTGATCATGTTAGGCAGCTCACAAGATCCAACAATGAAGCACAATGAGGAGAAGACAACCATCTAGCTACTGCTATGGACCCATAGTCCAGGGGTGAACTACTCACTCATCACTCCGGAGGCGACCATGGCGGTGTAGAGTCCTCCGGGAGATGAATCCTCTCTCCGGCAGGGTGCCGGAGGAGATCTCCGAATCCCCCGAGATGGGATTGGCGGCGGCGGCGTCTCTGGAAGGTTTTCCGTATCGTGGTTTTTCGCATCAGGGGTTTCGCGACGGAGGCTTTAAGTAGGCGGAAGGGCAGAGTCGGGGGGCTGACGAGGGCCGCGCCGCCATGTGGTTTGGCCACCTCGTGGCCCCACTTCGTATGCTCTTCGGTCTTCTGGAAGGTTCGTGGCGAAATAGGCCCCTGGGTCTTCGTTTCGTCCAATTCCGAGAATATTTCGTTACTAGGATTTCTAAAACCAAAACCAGCAGAAAACAGGATCGGCACTTCGGCATCTTGTTAATAGGTTAGTTCCAGAAAATGCACGAATATGACATAAAGTGTGCATAAAACATGTAGGTATCATCAATAATATGGCATAGAACATAAGAAATTATCGATACGTCGGAGACGTATCAGCGGCCTGGCCTGGGCCCGCGCCGGCCTATGGTGGGGAGCCCCCAGGCACCCCCCTGCGCCGCCTCTTCGCCTATTAAAGCCGTCTCGACCTAAAAACGCGATAACTCTTGACGAAACTCCAGAAAGACTCCAGGGGCGCCGCCACATCGCGAAACTCCAATTCGGGGGACAGAAGTCTCGTTCCGGCACCTGCCGGGACGGGGAATTGCCCCGGAGCCATCTCCACCGCCGTCTCCACCGCCATCTTCACCTCCATCGCTGCCTCCATGATGAGGAGGGAGTAATTCACCCCCGGGGCTGAGGGCTCCGCTCGTAGCTATGTGGTTCATCTCTCTCTCTTTGTGATCTAGTTGAATATCATCTATGTGCTACTCTAGTGATGTTATTAAAGTAGTCTATTCCTCCTCCATGATGTAATGTTGGCAGTGTGTGCATCATGAAGTACTTGGTATATGCTATGATTGTGATCTCTTGTAGATTATGAAGTTAACTATTACTATGATGGTATTGATGCGATCTATTCCCCCTTTCATAGCTGATGTTGACAGTGTGCATGCTATGTTAGTACTCGGTGTAATTGTGTTGATCTATCTTGCACTCTAAGGTTATTTAAATATGAACATTTAATATTGTGGAGCTTGTTAACTTCGGCATTGAGGGTTCGTGTAATCCTACACAATTAGTGGTGTTCATCATCCAACAAGAGGGTGTAGAGTAGTCCTATTATGTGATCATTGTTGAGAGTGTCCACTAGTGAAAGCATGATCCCTAGGCCTTGCTTCCAAGCATCGAATCTCCGTTTGTTTACTGTTTTGTTGCATGTTTAGTCGCTGCCATATTTTATTCAGATTACTATTACCACTCATACTCATCCATATTACTTGCATCTCACTATCTCTTCGCTGAACTAGTGCACCTTTACATCTGACAAGTGTATTAGGTGTGTTGGGGACACAAGAGACTTCTTGCTTTGTGGTTGCAGGGTTGCTTGAGAGGGATATCTTTGACCTCTTCCTCCCTGAGTTCGATAAACCTTGGGTGATTCACTTAAGGGAAACTTGCTGCTGTTCTACAAACCTCTGCTCTTGGAGGCCCAACACTGTCTACAAGAATAGAAGCTCCCGTAGACATCAGATATTAAGGTACTCCTTTTAATAGAGTACCGGAGCAAAGCATTAACAGTCCGTGAACACATGTGATCCTCACATCACTACCAACCCCTCCGGTTGTCCCGATTTCTGTCACTTCGGGGCCATTGGTTCCGGACGGCGACATGTGTATACAACTTGCAGGTAAGACCATAAACAATGAATATCATGATGAAATAATAACATGTTCAGATCTGAGATCATGGCACTCGGGCCCTAGTGACAAGCATTAAGCATAACAAGTTGCAACAATATCATCAAAGTACCAATTACGGACACTAGGCACTATGCCCTAACAATCTTACACTATTACATGACCAATCTCATCCAATCCCTACCATCCCCTTCAGCCTACAGCGGGGGAATTACTCACACATGGATGGGGGAAACATGGCTAGTCGATGGAGAGGCGTCGGTGGTGATGATGGCGATGATCTCCTCCAATTCCCCATCCCGGCGGAGTGCCAGAACGGAGACTACTGGCTCCCGAGACGGAGTTTCGCGATGTGGCGGCGTTCTGGAGGGTTTCTGGCGACTTCGACTTCTCTCCGTGCGTTTTTAGGTCGAAGGCGATAAGTAGTCCGAAGGAGGGCGTCGGAGGCCGGCCGAGGGGGCCACACGCTAGGGCCACGCGCCCCCCTCCTGGGCCGCGCTGCCCTAGGGTGTGGGGCCCTGGGGCCTCCACCCGACTTGCCCTTCTGGCTCCGTGAGTCTTCTGGGAAAATAGGGTCTTCTGTATAAATTCCGAGGTTTTTCCTGAAAGTTGGATTTCTGCACAAAAACGAGACACCAGAACAGTTCCGCTGAAAACAACGTTAGTCCGTGTTAGTTGCATCCAAAATACACAAATTAGAGGCAAAACAATAGCAAAAGTGTTCGGGAAAGTAGATACGTTTTGGACGTATCAACACGCTCCGCTTTTTCATTTGAACACTTGTGTTCTTCGCTTTATTTTTAATGTTCGTGGCGAAGGTTGAAACTGCTTCGTTCATTGTTACATGGTTGGAAACAGAAAATGCTGCATGTGGTAATTGGTATAATGTCTTGAATAATTTGATACTTGGCAATTGTTGTGCTCATATAGATCATGTTTAAGCTCTTGCATCATGTACTTTCCACCTATTAATGAAGAACTACATAGAGCTTGTTAAAATTTGGTTTGCATGATTAGTTTCTCTAGAGTCTAGATATTTTCTCGGTTAAGGTGTTTGAACAACAAGGAGACGATGTAAAGTCTTATAATACTTACAATATGTTCATATGTGAGCTTTGTCTGCACCGTTTTATACTTGAGTTTGCTTCAAACAACCTTGCTAGCCTAGCCTTGTATTGAGAGGAATTCTTCTCGTGCATCCAAATCCTTGAGCCAAAAACTATGCCATTTGTGTCCACCATACCTACCTACTACATGGTATTTCTCTGCCATTCCAAAGTACATTACTTTAGTGCTACCTTTAAAAATATATCCTTTGCCTTTACAATATATAGCTCATGGGAAAATAGCCTTAAAAACTATTGTGGTCAAGAATATGTACTTATGTGTCTTATTTCTTAATAAGTTGCTTGTTGAGCGGTAACCATGTTTCTGGGGACGCCATCAACTTTTACCTTTGTTGAATATCATGTGAGTTGCTATGCATGTTCGTCTTGTCTGAAGTAAGGGCGATTTTCATGATCAAATGGTTTGAGTATGCATATTGTTAGAGAAGAACATTGGGCCGCTAACTAAAGCCATGATTCATGGTGGAAGTTTCAGTTTGGACAATTAATCCTCAATCTCTTATGAGAATATTGTCTGTTGTTGAATGCTTATGCATTAAAGAGGAGTCCATTGTCTGTTGTCTATGTTGTCCCGGTATGGATGTCTAAGTTGAGAATAATCAAAAGCGAGAAATCCAATGCGAGCTTTCTCCTTAGACCTTTGTACAGGCGGCATAGAGGTACCCCTTTGTGACACTTGGTTGAAACATATGCTATGCAATGATAATCCATGTTAATCCAAGCTAATTAGGACAAGGTGCGAGCACTATTGGTATACTATGCATGAGGCTTGCAACTTATAGGATATCTTATACATAACACATATGATTTATTACTACCGTTGACAAAATTGTTTCTATGTTTTCAAAATGAAAAGCTCTAGCACAAAAATAGTAATCCATTCTTCCCTCTGCGAAGGGCCTATCTTCTACTTTATTGTTGACTCAGTTTACCTACTTCTTTCTATCTTAGAAGCAAACACTTGTATGAACTGCGTGCATTGATTCTTACATGTTTACCTATTGCACTTGTTATATTACTTCGAGTTGACAATTATCCATGAGATAAATATGTTGAAGTTGAAAGCAATTGCTGAAACTTATATCTTCCTTTGTGTTGCTTCAAAGCTTTCTACTAAGAATTTATTGCTTTATGAGTAACTCTTATGCAAGTCTTATTGATGCTTGTCTTGAAAGTACTATTCATGAAAAGTCTTTGCTATATGATTCAGTTGTTTAATCATTGTCTTTACCATTTCTTTGAATCACTTCATTCATCTCATATGCTTTACAATAGTATGATCAAGATTATGTAAGTAGCATGTCACTACAGAAATTATTCTTTTTATCGTTTACCTACTCGAGGACGAGTAGGAACTAAGCTTGGGGATGCCGATACGTCTCCAACATATCTATAATTTCCGATGTTCCATGCTTGTTTTATGACAATACCTACATGTTTTGTTCACACTTTATATCGTTTTGATGCGTTTTCCGGAACTAACCTATTGACGAGATGCCGAAGGGCCAGTTGTTGTTTTCTGCTGTTTTTGGTTTCAGAAATCCTAGAAAGGAAATATTCTCGGAATCAGACGAAATCAACGCCCAGAACCTTATTTTTCCCGGAAGCTTCCAGAAAGCCAGAGAGGGACCAGAGGGGAGCCCTGGGGGCCCCACACGTGGTGGCGACGCGGCCCAGGGGGCGCCCCCTAGTGTGTGGGACCCCGTGGCCCCTCCGACTCCGCCTCTTCGCCTATTTAAGCCGTCCTGACCTAAATCTTCGACACGGATTGACGAAACACCAGAAAACCTTCCAGAGCCGCCGCCATCGCGAAACTCCAATTCGGGGGACAGAAGTCTCTGTTCCGGCACCCTGCCGGGATGGGGAAGTGCCCCCGGAAGGCATCTCCACCGTCATGTTCACCGCCATCGCTGTCTCCATGATGAGGAGGGAGTAATTCTCCCCCGAGGCTGAGGGCTCTACTGTAGCTATGTGGTGCATCTCTCTCTTTCTGATCTAGTTGAATATCATCTATGTGTTACTCTGGTGATGTTATTAAAGTAATCTATTCCTCCTCCATGATGTAATGTTGACAGTGTGTGCATCATGTAGTACTTGGTATAGGTTATGATTATGATCTCTTGTAGATTATGAAGTTAACTATTACTATGATAGTATTGATGTGATCTATTCCCCCTTTCATAGCTGATGTTGACGAGTGTGCATGCTATGTTAGTACTCGGTATAATTGCGTTGGTCTATCATGCACTCTAAGGTTATTTAAATATGAACATCGAATGTTGTGGAGCTTGTTAACTCCGGCATTGAGGTGCTCTTGTAGCCCTACACAATTAATGGTGTTTGTCATCCAACAAGAGAGTGTAGAGTGGTTTTATTATGTGATCAATGTTGAGAGTGTCCACTAGTGAAAGTATGATCCCTAGGCTTTGTTTCCAAACATCGAATCTCCGTTTATTTACTGTTCTGTTGCATGTTTACTCGCTGCCATATTTTATTCAGATTGCTATTACCACTCATATTCATCCATATTACTTGTATTTCACTATCTCTTCGCCGAACTTGTGCACCTATACATCCGACAAGTGTATTAGGTGTGTTGGGGACACAAGAGACTTCTTGTATCGTAATTGCGGGGTTGCTTGAGAGGGATATCTTTGACCTCTACCTCCCTGAGTTCGATAAACCTTGGGTGATTCACTTAAGGGAAACTTGCTGCTGTTCTACAAACCTCTGCTCTTGGAGGCCAACCACTGTCTACAGGAATAGAAGCGTGCGTAGACATCACTCCACCTTGTCGTCCATGCTTGTTGAGCCATTGTCGATGTAGAGCTCCTCGATGTCGGTCATGTCCGCGATGCTTGTGGAGCTAAAGTTGGTGTCGAGCGCCACATGCTCTTCCTCGTCCGCGGTGCTTGCGGAGGTATCCTCCTCGAAGTAGTCCATGTAGTCTTCCATATCCTCTTCACTATCCATGTTAGCACGACAAAATCTATATGGTGGATGTTAGTGGAAGAAACTACCGTCAAGTCTCACCTTGAAGTGATAGAATTGGGTCAACTAACTAAACCAAGAGATAATTCAATTTGTGTTGGGTACACACACAAAAACACACGCAAAAGCTAGCAAATATGGTGGTAGGTGAGGATGGTGGAAAGCCAAAAGTCAAATCCGAAATCAAGTTTGTTGTTAAGAGTGGGTAAGCTCCAAAAATCAAATGTCCAAATGGTGATCACGGAAACACGAATGATGTGGAACTCACACACGACATGAACGGGGTTAGTGCGACTAAGGAATGAGCGGAAAAACAAGAACCTATATGCAAGGTGGTGCTCGGTGTCACACTAACACAAGAAGAGATCAGAGCTTTGGTTGCAACTTGAGAGACAACAAGATTCACACGCGGCCTCTCTTCTCTTCCCTCTCTTTTGCTTAAAAGCTTTTTACTCTTTTGTATATGGTGGCACTTGCACTCTTTTGTATCTATGGTGGCACTTGCACTCTTTTGTATCTATGGTGGCATTGCACTTTTTTTTTCTATGGAGGCACTTGCACTCTTTCACTATGTTAGCGTTAGCCTCGCTTTTGCTATTTTGCCACACACAAGTCCTTGCTTATAAGCTTGACTCTACACTACACACACACCTCACAATCGGGGCCACGTGCAATGTCTCGTAACACGTGATAAGCAATGCTCGATAGGATAGATCGCAAAAGAAAGAGGGGCTACAAGGTTAGGGGGAGCAAGTTATACCTAGATGAAAATGTTAGGCAGTGTCGGAACACACAACTTGCGATGATGGCGACAATGATGTCGGAGTTGCGCCGGGATCCGGGTTGCCGAAGGTGTTGCCGCGGTGTTGATGTAGACGCGGAAGCTCGATAGACAATCCTTGCACTCCAAAACGGAAACCGGGCAAAATAAGTCAATGCCCGAAAATTTGGGTCACGACGAGCGATCGAAGGTGTCAAAATTTGGAGTCGAAAAATTTCGGAAACGGTGTCTAAATTAGAGTCAATATGAAAAGTGATAACTGTGAAAGTTTGGGGTCAAACGGGCGTCGAAAAGTTGTCAAAATTTGGGGCAAAAAGATGAGTCAGAACTGAACGAAACTGAAACAGCACGTTTGTACAGGGCCGGCAGTGCCGCTGTGATATGGCCGGCAGTGCCGGGGTGTGCTCGGCGGTAGTGCCGGTCTGCGGCGCCCAGCAGTGCCGCTGGATTTCTTTGCGCTGGGTGAGAGGCGCGCACGGTAGATGCTGTGTTTGGCAGCGGCGTGGAGCGGAGATCGAGCAGGGCACTGCTGTGTTTGGCGCGGGCGTGCGGGGTGGTAGCAGGGGCGCGGGTCAGGCGGTTCACGGCGGCTGGCGGCTTGGCGGCGCGTGGAGCTGCGCGAGCAGGGGCGAGCTGGTGGTGCGTGCGCGCGCGCGCGATGGAGGCGGCTCTGGTGGTGTTTGGCGCGGCGGTCGGGCGCGGCTCGGTGGCTGGGAATTTTTGACAAAAGAGACCACTTAGTTCAGTGAATTGTTAAAAAAGACCACTTTCGAAAATTATTGTTAAAAAGGACCACCTGCGTCGCCTGCCGCCACAGCCAACGACGGCATGTTCACAGTATCCTGGTCCATGAACAGTAGTCCGTTTTGAATTTTTTAAAACATCTAAAAAAATTCGAAAAAATACCTACATGTAGCTAACTCTATGCACAACAATCGTGCAAAAAATCACTGTAAAATACGTTGTATTTTGGGCTCAGTAAAAAAGACAAATTCAACAAATTTTGTAGCTAACGTGTACTGTTCATCGATCAGTGCACTGTTCGTTGATCACCGTGGACATGCCGCCAGGGGCAACGGCGGCAGGCCTGCCGCCTCCGGCTGTGGCGGCAGGCGACACGTGTCGCCTCACACGCGTGCCGCCACGACGTAGGTGGTCCCTTTTGACAATAATTTTTGGAGGTGATCTTTTTTGACAATTCACTGGGCTAAGTGGTCTCTTTTGTCAAAACTTCGGTGGCTGGCTGCTGTACGGGGCGCGGCGGTCGGGCGCGGCTTGGTGGCTGGCTGCTGTGCAGGCGGAAGGCGAGCGGCGGTAGGTGGGGCGAGGCGGCGAGCGGAAGAAGATGGAGGTTGGCGGCAGTGCCGGCCAATCCCCACCGGCAGTGCCGGTCAAGCGGCAGTGCCGGCCTGTACTGCCCGGCAGTGCCGGCTGAGTAAGAACAGCTCGAACTGTTCGTCGATTTTGACCACGGGCGGACAAAAAATCCTCGGATTTGCGCGAAATCGGATGAAATTGAAGGGGAAATTATGGAGGAATGATAGATCAACCTTAGGAACACGAAATCAATGGATCAAAACCACTCAAAACGCAACCAAATCACAGATCCAACCAAAGGCAATTTTTGGGCTATTTTTTGGGGAATTTTTTGGAAAAAAATTTGGGCGAAATTGGATGGATGGGGGTCAAATCTGGGCTAACCAAGAGCTGCTGATACCATTTGATAAGGCTCTGATGCCATTTGATAAGGCCTAAGGGCTAGGATGTGCCCAGATCCCACGAATTTGACCAAGTGAGTGGATGGGGGAGATGGGAAAGAGGAAGAACTCACACCAACACAAATCAAAACACACACAACCCAACACAAACCAAATTTACTCCCTTGGTAGGTTAGACTAAGCCAATAGAACCACTTCTTAGAGAGAACCTTGGGTAGAATCTAAGAAGTGAGAGATTGGTGAGGAGATCCAACTAGAACTTGGATGAAAGAGGTAGAAGCCTTGAATCATCCATGAAGAGTAGAAATCCACAAGAGTGCCTTGATACAAAGGGGATGAAACCCTAGGGAGACAAAGCTCAAATTTATGTTTAAGCCTAAATCTTGTCTAAACCTAATTGAGGTGGGGGATGAGGTATATATAGCCCCAGATTCGTCCAAGGGGTAACTTAGTCATTTGCACAGAATAAACATAGCCATAGGATGCAAATAGACGGTCCAGATGAAGTTGACTTCGATGGGGCCGGCAGTGCCGGCGTGCATGGGGCGGCAGTGCCGGTGGGGCCGGCAGTGCAGGTGGTATTGGGGCGGCAGTGCCGGCCCTGGTCTTCGTGGCGTATTCAGCAGGTTGGGCAGGCAGTGTCGGCGTCAGGAGGCCGGCAGTGCCGGGGTGCGCCCACCGGCAGTGCCGGCCAGGTGGGGCGGCAGTGCCGGCCTTGTCGTGGCTGGCGGCTGGAGCCCTTCTCCTTCTTCTCTGCGGTCTTCCCTTCTTCTTCCATGAACCATGTGGCTTCCCTCTCCTCGGGTCCTTGACGAGATTGGTACCTAATGACATATATACATAGGTATGAGGTAGCAATCCGTCCAAGGTTATGTCGAGTTCAAGTGTAGAAAGGAGTGAATTCACCTTATCATGTATAGATTTCACTCGCGCTCGTGTCATTGGTTCACTTGGGGAAAATGTTGGCCATGATGTAGTTTCGTCCTTGAGCGGGGCTGCATCAGTAGTTCTCCCCCGAGGCTGAGGGCTCTACCGGTAGCTATGTGGTTCATCTCTCTCTTCCATGGTGTGATCTTTATGTGATCATGAGCTTTGTATTACTATTAATCTATGTGCTACTCTAGTGATGTTATTAAAGTAGTCTATTCCTCCTCCATGATGTAAAGAGGACAGTGTGTGCATCATGTAGTATTTGGTGTAGGCTATGATTGTAATCTCTTGTGGATTATGAAGTTAACTATTACTATGATAGTATTGATGTGATCTATTCCCCCTTTCATAGCTATTGTTGACAGTGTGTATGCTATGTTAGTACTCGGTCTAAATTGCAACGGTATTATCTTGGATTATGATTTGATGAGGATATCCCTATGAGTGGTGTTTGTTAAGTACTTGATGAACTTTGAGTGGAGCTTTTGTAGCCGCTATGTGATGATTAGTGATTCCAATAGGAAAGTAATTCAGAGTAGCACAAGTGAAGAGAATTTATCTAATTGTCCAATTATGTGATAATTGTTGAGAGTGTCCACTAGTGAAAGTATGATCCCTAGACCTTGTTTCTAAGCATTAAAACACCGTTTCCAACAAGTTCTGCTACATGTTCGCTTGCTGCCATTTTCATTTCAGATTGCAATTACTACTTATAATCATCCATATTACTTGTATTTCACTATCTCTTCGCCGAACTAGTGCACCTATATACATCTGACAAGTGTATTAGGTGTGTTGGGGACACAAGAGACTTCTTGTATCTTAATTGCAGGGTTGCTTGAGAGGGATATCTTTGACCTCTACCTCCCGAGTTCGATAAACCTTGGGTGATTCACTTAAGGGAAACTTGCTGCTGTTCTACAAACCTCTGCTCTTGGAGGCCCAACACTGTCTACATGAATAGAAGCGTGCGTAGACATCAAGCTATTTTCGGGCGCCGTTGCCGGGAGGTAAGGTAAAAGGTATTCACATCCTCCGACTACTAAGCTATTTCCTAGCACTGTTGCCGATGTGTGAGTGCTCGAGTTATTTCCTTTAGATTCTGCAATTGCATCTTTTTGTTTCTTGTTTTTATTTTTCACTAGTTAGGCATAATGGAAAACAACAAAAAAATTAGTGAGCTTTTTAATCTTTTTCCTGAGTTAAGACATGGATTGTTTGATGCGAAAATTAAAAAACCTATGGAACCTTATTTGCATGCTAGTAGCAATGTTATTAGTATGAATGCAATTACTGCTAATGCTATGGAAAAGTCTAAGCTTGGGGAAGCTAGTTTATATAAAAATAATCCTTTTTGCTCCTCAGCTTTGGAAGAAATATTATGCCTTGATAATTGATGTCTACGGGAGCTTCTATTCTTGTAGACAGTGTTGGGCCTCCAAGAGCAGAGGTTTGTAGAACAGCAGCAAGTTTCCCTTAAGTGGATACCCAAGGTTTATCGAACTCAGGGAGGAAGAGGTCAAAGATATCCCTCTCATGCAACCCCGCAACCACAAAGCAAGAAGTCTCTTGTGTCCCCAACACACCTAATAGGTGCACTAGTTCGGCGAAGAGATAGTGAAATACAGGTGGTATAAATAAGTATGAGCGAGTAGCAACGGTGCCGGAAAAGTGCTTGGCGTGTAGTTGATGGTGGTGGTATTGGCAAAGCAGTAGAGTAACGCAAAGAAAACAAGAAACAAGCAAAAGAGTAACTCAAA
>NC_061513.1:243770305-243830393 GCF_022539505.1 Lolium rigidum
GAACGAAAAACATCGTAAGTAGTAGTAATTGAAAGCCCTGGGACTGCAACCGGAACTACCCGATCCGCTGAAATACGATACGAAGGAAGAAAGCTCAGTACATGTTCGAAGCTTCGAGCTAGCGAATCCACGCATGGACAGATCACTTTATCAGACATTGAAGATTTCGGTGTCTGGTCGAGAGCGTAAAGAAATCGTTCAAACGTGCATCTGCGAACTGGACAAACTGTTTCACATTCGGCCGATTTTTAGAAGTCAAGATAAAGTCGGATGGAAAAGTGGTCAAGAAAGTTCTTAGTTTTTTTAAGATGAACAACCTGTTGTTTACGAGATTTCTATTTGCGGTCGTTTACTGCCTCAAAGTAGCCCGGCATGGTACTGCTAGTTTTAAACCGAACAGTTTTGCAAAGTTAGGACCAAACCATCCGAGTTGGACCCAATCTAGGGTTTTGGACGTGAATCCAACCCTCCTTCTTGCACGGAAAGTCCAGCCACTCCTTATATACTTGAGGGGTGCAGGCCGATTGAATCAATACCAATCGAACAAATCAATCTACTACTTTTTCGTGTTCATTTACTTTTATCTCTCTCCCCTTGTATCTTTCTTCTCCTTCTTCGTTGTTCTTCAGAATTGGAGGTTGCGAATCCACGAGGTCCTAGGGGCGGTCAGGCTGACCTAGGGCAGCCCATAGCCGCCGCAAGCCCTGATAGGGTCCCTCCCGGGCGAGCGGGGTTTCGGGTCTCAAAAGAGCCCGCCGAACTGTCTTGCGTACCGCGCTTTCGGCGAGCCTTCCTCGGCGCGTGCTACCGCGCATCACGCTCGGCGTCGAGGGTACACGGTGACGTGTTCGTGTGCGAACACCGTCGTACATGGGATGAGGTAACGACAATGACTAGAAATCATGCTTGTAACAAAAATGTGGTTTCCAATTTTCAAAAATGCCCTCCTAAGAAGAAGCTGGCATGCCTAATGCTCTACTTGAAAAACACAACCACCATATACACTATTGAAGTAACTTCCGCAATTATACGGGGGTGCCTAAAAGGCCAGAACAAGGCTATCTCTCGTGCCGAATATTGATGACCAATATACCAACCCTTTCTTCTGAAAATTCCCCATGGGATGGGGGTGGGGGTGGGGGGCAACGGCCCCCCATGATATCCACGTAGTTTCGTCATTGTCATCAAGATTTAGAAATCCCCTTCATAAACGTATATTTTATTAACGCACACAATTTGTGCAAGCACATCTCACAAAAGAAAATCCTCAAAATAGTTTCCGCATTACAACACTCTTCGTATTAAGGGACAACTTGATCCCTACTTCCACAAGTGCTAGTGGTAAACCATCACATTTGTTCACTATTACGTAACTCTGGTCTTCCATATTTGAAATGCCTTCCTAAAGAGTATTCACCATGCATCTTAGCGATCTAATGGATCTACTCCTAAAATAACCATCATCTACTATCTAAGCAACTCCCTCAACTTTATGGTGTGTGTGTGCGGGGTGCGGCGGCACACCACGAAGCATGAAAACAACGCAAACAATATATCTATACTGAGATGTTTGACGAACCTTATATTGACCTTTTCGGATGTGATCTAGCTTTGTTGCTCACTATTCTCCATGAAATAAGGATACAAGATGGGGAAATGTGTATATATCTGAGGGATTTTAGTTGTTTAAGGATGTCCCAAAGTTCCACAAGTTTATGGATAATAAGATCTTGAAGGAGTCTGAGAGATCTTTCATCAATTGTATAATTTATTGATGTACAAAATTCTAAGAAGCACGTCACCTTCAAATATGGGAACAAACCCAATCTAGAAGTTTATCTTCTGTCCACTAAACGCTTGTCTGAGATACAAATAGGTCAACTTTGAAAACCATGCACCCTTATATTTGCACCCTAGTTTTTGTGATGTGCAGTGCGCTATGAATGGATCTAAAATGGTGTGATAGATGGCATGTACCATGTATGTTCTCGTGTGGGGAAAGAATAAGAAGGACCTGCACCACAATCTTGAAGTTCCTGAAGATGACAGAGCAACATGAAGAAGTGCGGCTCTGGGGAGTGAAGGCAGGCGTTGATACGTCTCCGACGTATTGATAATTTTTTATGTTCCATGCCACATTATTGATGATATCTACATGTTTTATACACATTATATGTCGTATTTATGCATTTTCCGGCACTAACCTATTAACGAGATGCCGAAGAGCCAGTTGGTGTTTTCTGCTGTTTTTGGTTTCAGAAATCCTACAAAGGAAATATTCTCGGAATTGGACGAAATCAACGCCCGGGGTCCTATTTTTGCATGAAGCTTCCGAGAAGACCGAGGGGAAAGGAAGTGGGGCCACGAGGCGCCGCCACAACGGGCGGCGCGGCCCATGCACTGGCCGCGCGGCCACGGCGTGTGGGGCCCTCGTGTGCCCCCGCGTTGCCCTTCCGCCTACTTAAAGCCTTCGTCGCGAAACCCCCGGTACCGAGAGCCACGATACGGAAAACCTTGCGAGACGCCGCCACCGCCAATCCCATCTCGGGGGATTACGGAGATCACCTCCGGCACCTGCCGGAGAGGGGAATCATCTCCCGGAGGACTCTTCGCCGCCATGGTCGCCTCCGGAGTGATGAGTGAGTAGTTCACCCCTGGACTATGGGTCCATAGCGGTAGCTAGATGGTTGTCTTCTCCTCATGTGCTTCATTGTCGGATCTTGTGAGCTTCCTAACATGATCAAGATCATCTATCCGTAATTCTATATGTTGTGTTTGTTGGGATCGATGGATAGAGAATACTATGTTATGTTGATTATCAATCTATTACCTATGTGTTGTTTATGATCTTGCATGCTCTCCGTTATTAGTAGAGGCTCTGGCCAAGTTTTTACTCTTAACTCCAAGAGGGAGTATTTATGCTCGATAGTGGGTTCATGCCTCCATTAAATCTGGGACAGTGACAGAAAGTTCTAAGGTTGTGGATGTGCTGTTGCCACTAGGGATAAAACATCGATGCTTTGTCCGAGGATGTGGTTATTGATTACATTACGCACCATACTTAATGCAATTGTCTGTTGTTTTGCAACTTAATACTGGAAGGGGTTCGGATGATAACCTGAAGGTGGACTTTTTAGGCATAGATGCATGCTTTGGATAGCGGTCTATGTACTTTGTCGTAATGCCCAATTAAATCTCACAATACTCATCGTATCATGTATGTGCATTGTTATGCTCTCTTTATTTGTCAATTGCCCGACTGTAATTTGTTCACCCAACATGCTATTTATCTTATGGGAGAGACACCTCTAGTGAACTGTGGACCCCGGTCCATTCTTTTACATCGAATACAATCTCATGCAATACTTGTTCTACTTGTTTTCTACGCAAACAATCATCATCCACACTATACATCTAATCCTTTGTTACAGCAAGTCTGGTGAGATTGACAACCTCACTTGTTTCGTTGGGGCAAAGTACTTTGGTTGTGTTGTGCGGGTTCCACGTTGGCGCCGGAATCTCCGGTGTTGCGCCGCACTACATCTCGCCGCCATCAACCTTCAACGTGCTTCTTGACTCCCTACTGGTTCGATAAACCTTGGTTTCTTGCGAGGAAACTTGCTGCTGTACGCATCACACCTTCCACTTGGGGTTCCCAACGGACGCGTGTTGTACGCGTATCAAGCTAAATTTACGGCGCCGTTGCCGGGAGATCAAGACACGCTGCAAGGGAGTCTCCACAATCCAATCTCTTTACTTTGTTTTTGTCTTGCTTTATTTTATTTACTTACTTGTTTGCTGCATTATATCAAAACACAAAAAAATTAGTTGCTAGCTTTACTTTATTTCTTGTCTTGCACTCTATATCAAAAACACAAAAAAATTAGTTACTTGCATTTACTTTATCTAGTTTGCTTTATTTACTACTGCTAAAATGGCCACTCCTGAAAATACTAAGTTGTGTGACTTCACAACCACAAATAATAATGATTTCTTATGCACACCTATTGCTCCACCTGCTACTACGGCAGAATTCTTTGAAATTAAACACGCTTTCTTGAATCTTGTTATGCGAGAGCAATTTTACAGTGTTAGTTCGATGATGCTGCTGCCCATCTCAATAATTTTGTTGAATTGTGTGAAATGCAAAAGTATAAAGATGTAGATGGTGACATTATAAAATTAAAATTGTTTCCTTTCTCATTAAGAGGAAGAGCTAAAGATTGGTTGCTATCTCCGCCTAAGAATAGTATTGATTCATGGACTAAATGCAAGGATGCTTTTATTGGTAGATATTATCCCCCTGCTAAAATTATATCTTTGAGAAGTAGCATAATGAATTTCAAGCAATTAGATAATGAACATGTTGCTCAAGCTTGGGAAAGAATGAAATCTTTGGTTAAAAATTGCCCAACCCATGGAGTGACTACTTGGATGATCATCCAAACCTTTTATGCAGGACTGAACTTTTCTTCGCGGAACCTATTGGATTCAGCTGCTGGAGGTACCTTTATGTCCATCACTCTTGGTGAAGCAACAAAGCTCCTTGATAATATGATGATTAATTACTACGAATGGCACACGGAAAGAGCTCCACAAGGTAAGAAGGTAAATTATGTCGAAGAAACCTCTTCCTTGAGTGATAAGATTGATGCTATTATGTCTATGCTTGTGAATGATAGGACTAATGTTGATTCTAATAATGTTCCGTTAGCTTCATTGGTTGCCCAAGAAGAACATGTTGATGTAAACTTCATTAAAAATAATAATTTCAACAACAATGCTTATCGGAACAATTCTAGTAATAACTATAGGCCATATCCTTATAATAATGGCAACGGTTATGGTAATTCTTATGGGAATTCTTACAACAATAATAGGAACACACCCCCTGGACTTGAAGCTATGCTTAAAGAATTTATTAGTACACAAACTGCTTTTAACAAATGCATTGAGGAAAAGCTCAATAAAATTGATATTCTCGCTTCTAAGGTTGGTAGTCTTGCCTCTGATGTTGATATTTTAAAATTGAAAGTTATGCCTAATAAGGATATTGAAAATAAAATTGTTACTACAGCAAATGCCATCCAAGTTAGAATTAATGAGAATATAAGATTGATGGCCGAATTTCATGCTAGGTGGGAAAGAGAAGAAAATGAAAAACTAGCTAAAGAGAACAATGTAGCTAAAGTTTGGACTATTACCACCACTAGTAATGTTAATGATTCACATGTTGCTGCACCTCCTACTATCATTGGTAAAATAATTGGTGTTGGCAATGTTACTACTCCTAGTGCGAAGCGTGCAAAATTACCTGAAACTGCTAAAACTGCTGAAATTGATAAAACTGCAGAAATTTTTCAAAATGTTGGGATAGTGATCCCATTGCTGTAGATCATAATGGTTTAGATTTTGATGATTGCCACATCTCTGAAGTCATAAAGTTCTTACAAAAACTTGCTAAGAGTCCCAATGCTAGTGCTATAAATTTGGCTTTCACAAAACATATTACAAATGCTCTCATAAAAGCTAGAGAAGAGAAACTAAAACTTGAAACTTCTATTCCTAGAAAGCTAGAGGATGGTTGGGAGCCCATCATTAAGATGAAGGTCAATAACTTTGATTGTAATGCTTTATGTGATCTTGGTGCAAGTATTTCTGTTATGCCCAAGAAAATCTATGATATGCTTGACTTGCCACCATTGAAGAATTGTTATTTGGATGTTAATCTTGTTGATAATGCTATAAAGAAACCTTTGGGGAGAATTGATAATGTTCGCATTACCGTTAACAATAACCTTGTCCCCGTTGATTTTGTTGTCTTGGATATTGAATGCAATGCATCTTGCCCCATTATATTGGGAAGACCTTTTCTTCGAACTGTTGGAGCTATCATTGATATGAAGGAAGGTAATATTAAATATCAATTTCCTCTCAAGAAAGGTATGGAACACTTCCCTGGAAACAGAATGAAGTTACCTTTTTATTCTATTGTTAGAACAAATTATGATTTTGATACTTCGTCTCTTGACAACACTTGATATACACTTTCTGCGCCTAGCTGAAAGGCGTTAAAGAAAAGCGCTTATGGGAGACAACCCATGTTTTTACTACAGTATTTTTGTTTTATATTTGAGTCTTGGAAGTTGTTTACTACTGTAGCAATCTCTCCTTATCTTAGTTTTGTGCTTTGTTGTGCCAAGTAAAGTCTTTGATAGTATGGTTCATACTAGTTTTGGATTGCTGCGCAAGTGATATGATTTCTTTGCTTTGTCACGAATTTCGACCTGCCTCTCTGTAGGTAGCTCAGAAAAATATGCCAATTTACGTGCGTGATCCACGGATATGTACGCAACTTTTATTCAATTTGGGCATTTTCATTTGAGCAAGTCCGGTGCCTCAATAAAATCCATCTTTACGGATCGTTCTGTTTTGACAGATTCGCCTTTTATTTCGCATTGCCTCTTTTGCTATGATGGATAAATTTCTTTGTTCCATTAATGTCCAGTAGCTTTATGCAATGTCCAGAAGTGTTAAGAATGATTGTGTCACCTCTGAACATGTTAATTTTTATTGTACACTAACCCTCTAATGAGTTGTTTCGAGTTTGGTGTGGAGGAAGTTTTCAAGGAACAAGAGAGGAGGATGATACAATATGATCAAGGAGAGTGAAAGCTCTAAGCTTGGGGATGCCCCGGTGGTTCACCCCTGCATATTTTAAGAAGACTCAAGCGTCTAAGCTTGGGGATGCCCAAGGCATCCCCTTCTTCATCGACAACATTATCGGGTTCCTCCCCCGAAACTATATTTTTATTCCATCACATCTTATGTACTTTACTTGGAGCGTCGGTTTGTTTTTGTTTTTTGTTTTGTTTGAATAAAATGGATCCTAGCATTCATTTTGTGGGAGAGAGACACGCTCCTCTGTTGCATATGGACAAATATGTCCTTAGGCTTTACTCATAGTATTCATGGCGAAGGTTGAATCTTCTTCGTTAAATTGTTATATGGATGGAATCGGGAAATGCTACATGTAGTAATTCTAAAATGTCTTGAATAATTTGATACTTGGAAATTGTTGTGCTCATGTTTAAGCTCTTGCATCATATACTTTGTACCTATTAATGAAGAAATACGAAGAGCTTGCTAAAATCTGGTTTGCATATTTGGTCTCTTTAAAGTCTAGATAATTTCTAGTATTGAGTTTTGAACAACAAGGAAGACGGTGTAGAGTCTTATAATGTTTACAATATGTCTTTTATGTGAGTTTTGCTGCACCGGTTCATCCTTGTGTTTGTTTCAAATAAACCTTGCTAGCCTAAACCTTGTATCGAGAGGGAATACTTCTCATGCATCCAAAATCCTTGAGCCAACTACTATGCCATTTGTGTCCACCATACCTACCTACTACATGGTATTTCTCCGTCATTCCAAAGTAAATTGCTTGAGTGCTACCTTTAAAATTTCCATTCTCTACCTTTGCAATATATAGCTCATGGGACAAATAGCTTAAAAACTATTGTGGTATTGAATATGTACTTATGCACTTTATCTCTTATTAAGTTGCTTGTTGTGCGATAACCATGTTTTCTGGGGACGCCATCAACTACTCTTTGTTGAATATCATGTGAGTTGCTATGCATGTCCGTCTTGTCTGAAGTAAGGGAGATCTACCACTTTAATGGTTAGAGCATGCATATTGTTAGAGAAGAACATTGGGCCGCTAACTAAAGCCATGAATCATGGTGGAAGTTTCAGTTTTGGACATATATCCTCAATCTCATATGAGAACACTAATTGTTGCTACATGCTTATGCATTAAAGAGGAGTCCATTATCTGTTGTCCATGTTGTCCCGGTATGGATGTCTAAGTTGAGAATAATCAAAAGCGAGAAATCCAAAATGCGAGCTTTCTCCTTAGACCTTTGTACGAGCGGCATGGAGGTACCCCTTTGTGACACTTGGTTAAAACATGTGTATTGCGATGATCCCGGTAGTCCAAGCTAATTAGGACAAGGTGCGGGCACTATTAATATACTATGCATGAGGCTTGCAACTTGTAAGATATAATTTACATGATACATATGCTTTATTACTACCGTTGACAAAATTGTTTCTTGTTTTCAAAATAAAAGCTCTAGCACAAATATAGCAATCGATGCTTTCCTCTTTGAAGGACCTTTCTTTTACTTTTATGTTGAGTCGGTTCACCTATCTCTCTCCACCTCAAGAAGCAAACACTTGTGTGAACTGTGCATTGATTCCTACATACTTGCATATTGCACTGGTTATATTACTTTACATTGACAATTATCCATGAGATATACATGTTATAAGTTGAAAGCAACTGCTGAAACTTAATCTTCCTTTGTGTTGCTTCAATACCTTTACTTTGATTTATTGCTTTACGAGTTAACTCTTATGCAAAACTTATTGATGCTTGTCTTTAAAATACTATTCATGAAAAGTCTTTGCTTTATGATTCATTTGTTTACTCATGTCATTACCATTGTTTTGATCGCTGCATTCATTACATATGTTTACAATAGTATGATCAAGGTTATGATGGCATGTCACTCCGTAAATTATCTTTGTTATCGTTTACTCGCTCGGGACGAGCGAGAACTAAGCTTGGGGATGCTGATACGTCTCCGACGTATCGATAATTTCTTATGTTCCATGCCACATTATTGATGATATCTACATGTTTTATACACATTATATGTCGTATTTATGCATTTTCCGGCACTAACCTATTAACGAGATGCCGAAGAGCCGATTCTTTGTTTTCTGCTGTTTTTGGTTTCGGAAATCCTACAAAGGAAATATTCTCGGAATTGGACGAAATCAACGCCCGGGGTCCTATTTTTGCACGAAGCTTCCGGAAGACCGAGGGGAAAGGAAGTGGGGCCACGAGGCGCCGCCACAACAGGGCGGCGCGGCCCATGCCCCGGCCGCGCGGCCTCGGCGTGTGGGGCCCTCGTGTGGCCCCCGCGTTGCCCTTCCGCCTACTTAAAGCCTTCATCGCGAAACCCCCGGTACCGAGAGCCACGATACGGAAAACCTTACCGAGACGCCGCCGCCACCAATCCCATCTCGGGGGATTCTGGAGATCACCTCCGGCACCCTGCCGGAGAGGGGAATCATCTCCCGGAGGACTCTTCACCGCCATGGTCGCCTCCGGAGTGATGAGTGAGTAGTTCACCCCTGGACTATGGGTCCATAGCAGTGGCTAGATGGTTGTCTTCTCCTCATGTGCTTCATTGTCGGATCTTGTGAGCTGCCTAACATGATCAAGATCATCTATCTGTAATTCTATATGTTGTGTTTGTCGGGATCCGATGGATAGAGAATACTATGTTATGTTGATTATCAATCTATTACCTATGTGTTGTTTATGATCTTGCATGCTCTCCGTTATTAGTAGAGGCTCGGCCAAGTTTTTACTCTTAACTCCAAGAGGGAGTATTTATGCTCGATAGTGGGTTCATGCCTCCATTAAATCTGGGACGGTGACGAGAAAGTTCTAAGGTTGTGGATGTGTTGTTGCCACTAGGGATAAAACATTGATGCTATGTCCGAGGATGTAGTTATTGATTACATTACGCACCATACTTAATGCAATTGTCTCGTTGTTTTGCAACTTAATACTGGAAGGGGTTCGGATGATAACTCGAAGGTGGACTTTTTAGGCATAGATGCATGCTGGATAGCGGTCTATGTACTTTGTCGTAATGCCCAATTAAATCTCACAATACTCATCGTATCATGTATGTGCATTGTTATGCTCTCTTTATTTGTCAATTGCCCGACTGTAATTTGTTCACCCAACATGCTATTTATCTTATGGGAGAGATACCTCTAGTGAACTGTGGACCCCAGTCCATTCTTTTACATCGAATACAATCTCTTGCAATACTTGTTCTACTGTTTTTCGCAAACAATCATCATCCACACTATACATCTAATCCTTTGTTACGACAAGCCGGTGAGATTGACAACCTCACTCGTTTCGTTGGGGCAAAGTACTTTGGTTGTGTTGTGCGGGTTCCACGTTGGCGCTGGAATCTCCGGTGTTGCGCCGCACTACATCTCGCCGCCATCAACCTTCAACGTGCTTCTTGACTCCTACTGGTTCGATAAACCTTGGTTTCTTACTGAGGGAAACTTGCTGCTGTACGCATCACACCTTCCACTTGGGGTTCCCAACGGACGTGTGTTGTACGCGTATCAGGCGTCTGTTGGGTACTTGCATGTTGACAACTATTGAACACTGGACATGTTTCTGGCCCAAGTGGGCCAAGCCCATATGTGTGCTGACCTATAAAAGGAGGGAGCTGGACGAGAGCTAACCCTAAGATAGAAAAACCACATCAGTCGCCAGGGACCAAGGGATAGGAGGTGAGCTGCTGCTCCAACATGGTATCAGAGCAAGGCGGCAGTGGAGCCTGAAGGGAAGCCGGTTCAGGCAGGGAGTGGGTCTGCGCGGCGGAGAGGAGACGAGGTGGTGTTGCATGCAAGGGGAAGGAGAAGGACAAGCTGGACTGTGATTCTTGCTGCTGCGTGCAGCTGCTCGTCCAGGAGTGAAGCAGGGGTGGTGGTTTCTCAAGTTGTGTGTGCCTTCTGCTGGTGAAAGGAGGTTGCTGGTAAGCGTGCCCCGAAGCTATTTGTTGTTTTTGCTGGGTGAAGGTGAGAGTGCAGATGGGTGAGCCCAAAGGCCTTGCGGAGGCTCTCGTGCAGCTCACGCTGTTTCTCTCAAAAGGGGGTGTGGCTCTGAGGCCATTGTTCCCCGACAAGAAGTGGTTCAGAAGATTGATCTATCACCCACAGACATTCTAGAGGGGGTTACCAACTATCTGAGTTGGTCTCGGAGGGCAATGTTGGATGTGGATCAGAAAGATCTTGATGGGTACTTATTGGGGACTGTCAAAGAACCAGGAGACAAGACTAGTGCTGAGGGAAAGAAGTGGAAAACCGTCAACTCTCTGCTTATTGGGTGGCTGTTGAACTCGGCGGTGCCCTCCATTGGGCGTTCCGTGGAGGGGTTGTCCATAGCTGCTGAAATATGGAAGACCTTGTCCATCCAGTACTCTGGTAAGGGCAATGCAATGCTCATTGCTCAGATTGATGGGAAGATTCGCCATCTCCGCCAGGGGGACATGACAGTGATGGCATATGTGGTAGAGCTGCAAGCCTTATGGGCTCATCAGGATAACTGTGACCCTCTCGAACTCTATGATGCAGCCTCCATCGAGTCAGGGCAAAAGTGGATAGCGCGCAGGCGTGTGCTCAAGTTTTTGGAGGGGCTAAGTAAGTGCTTTGATGGCAGAAAGGCATCTCTGCTGCACCACACCTCCTTACCCACTCTTGACGAGGCCATTGCAACAATGGCTCAAGAGGAGGTGCGGCTCTCTCTGGAGCCAGCAGATGAGAAAGTTGTGTCAGCTCCAACGTTTGCTGTGACCGAGCGTAGAGAGTGGAAAGAGACTAGGGACTATTTCATTTGTGGGGAGACTAGTCACCTGAAGTGGTAGAGGCAAGGAATATAACAGAGGGGGAAGTACCAGTATGTCAGGAGGTAGAGGTGGATACTCAGGACGTCAAACTACTAGAGGTAGAGGAGGACACACCGGAAACTCCGGTGGTCAGAGCGCACACATGGCGACTGAAGTGGACAATGGGACATCAAAGGATGCAAAAGTAGATGGTGCTTCCTATGGAAACTTTGCTAACTTGGTCTCCATGGATGAAGGTAATTCTGAAAAAGCATCCCTTGCTACTAATGAGAATGATACAGAATGGATTATTGACTCTGGCGCATCTAAGCATGTTGCGGGTAAATTCAGTGTGTTTGAGTCTTACATTAAGCATCCTCCTACTCACAAAGGCACCATTCAAACTTCTGATGGTACAAAACAACCTAATGTTGGAGAAGGCACAGTAAAGTGCACTTCAAACATACAGACTAAGGCATAGCCTAGTGGTGGGGAGGGGCTGATGCCTTCCCACCCACCCGAGTTCGAGTCCTCATGCTCGCAATTTCGGTGATGTTGTACCCACCTCTATCAAAAATACCACGTGGCCCCTCCCACGTAGGAATCATTTAAAGTGCACTTCAAACATCTCTTTGTCATCTGTTCTACACGTCCCAGCGTTTCCTGTTAATTTGCTCTCTCTGAGTGCTCTCATTGATGACATAGACTGTAGTGTGACTCTTAAAAAGTTTGGTGTCGTGATTCAGCAGCGGGAGACTAGGCAGATGGTTGGGACTGGCACCAGGCGTAAGGAGCTCTGGTATGTGGAAAAGGGGCGAAGCCAGAGTTGGTGTATGCTGCAACCATGGAGGATAAGGAAAAACAAGCTATGATCCATCACTGTAGGATGGGGCATGTGTCTTTCGATAAGATGAGTAAAATATTTCCTCATATTATGTGTGGAACAAGCAATGGCAAGTTAACATGTGATGCTTGCGAATATGCCGAACATACAAGAGCCTCATATGTGAGTAAAGGGGCTTAGGAGCATATCTCCTTTTATGCTTATTCATTCAGATGTATGGACTTCCCCAGTGGTGTCAGTGAATGGAATGAAGTACTTTGTTACCTTTATTGACTGCTATTCTCATATGACTTGGGTTTATTTGATGCGCCACAAGGATGAGGTGTTTCACTGTTTTCAGAACTTCCATGCATATGTAAAGAATCAGTTTCAAGTACAGGTGCAGGTGCTCAGAACTGACAATGGCACGGAGTATTTGAACACGACTTTTGGGGTCTTCTTGTCTGAACAAGGTATTCTTCATCAAACGACTTGCCCAAATACCCCTCCCCAAAACGGTGTGGCAGAGCGGAAAAACAGACACGTTTTGGAAGTAGCTCGCTCGCTGATGTACACAATGAATGTGCCCACGTTCTCGTGGAGTGAAGCAGTCATGACAACCATTTTTTTGATTAACAGGACACCCTCCAGGATACTCGGTATGAAATCCCCATGCAAGTTGTTGTTTGGAAAAAATAAATTTGTTGTCCCTCCGAAATTATTTGGCAGTACATGCTTTGTTCGGGACCATAGACCATCGATTGGGAAGTTAGACCCACGAGCAGTAAAATGTGTTTTTGTTTGTTATTCCTCTAGTCAGCAGGGGTATAAATGTTGGTGTCCCTCTGCAAAACGCATGTTTGTAAGTATGGATGTCACCTTCAGGGAATCCGAGCCATTCTATGGTGAGCAAACTGATCTGAGCTTGTTGTTTGCAGAACTTGACCAACTTCACTCTGTGCAAGATGGTCATGAGGGGGAGAAGGTAGTGTCTCACACTAAGGGCGATTCTATGGGTACTAAACCTGATGGTGATGTGCAGGTTCAAGTTCAACCAATAGTGGGTACGATTCCGCTTGATTCTCCCTAGATTCCTGCTCCTGTTCAGGATCGGTGGCCACAGAATCTCCAAGTGTACACTCGACGGCAGTCACATGTGCAGGGGGAGCATGAAGGTAGTGATGTGAGTTCATCTGACAAAGTGGGACAGCAGCCACATGTGCAGGGGGAGCAACAAGGTAGTGCTAGCAGCCCATCTGACACAGTGGATCTGCCAATTGCATTGCGAAAGGAGACACGTGAAGCAGCCAGAAAGGGTGAAGTGGCAAGGAAGGCTCTTTGCGAAATGCATGCTCTACAAACTGTTTCTGATGAACATGACATTAGCAAATTTATTTCTTACAAGGCTTTGTCTCCTTCCTATAGAGCTTTTGTGGCCTCTCTACAAACTGTGTCAATTCCAAACGATTGGAAGACTGCAAAGCAAGATCCGAAGTGGCACGAAGCAATGATAGAAGAGTTGGAAGCACTGAAGAAAAACAAACATGGGTGCTAACCACATTGCCAGCAGGGAAAAAGGCAGTGAGTTGTAAGTGGATCTATACCGTGAAACAGAATCCTGAAGGGAAGGTAGAAAGGTATAAGGCCAGATTGGTCGCTGGAGGGTTTAGTCAAACTTATGGAATTGACTACGATGAGATGTTTGCTCCAGTGGCGAAGATGAACACAGTAAGAATATTGGTTTCATGTGGCGAAGATGAACACAATAAGAATATTGGGTTCATGTGCTGCTAACTTTGGGTGGAAGTTGCATAAATTGGATGTCAAAAATGTCTTCTTACATGGTGACCTGCAGGAAGAAGTGTACATGGAGATACCACCAGGTTTTGGTACCTCACAGACCAAGGAAAAAGTATGCAGGCTGAAGAAATTCTTGTATGGTCTGAAGCAATCTCCAAGGGCATGGTTTGATAGGTTTAGACGAGCTGTGTGTGGTATGGGGTATGGTCAATGCAATGGTGACCACACGGTGTTCTATAGACACGCTGAGTAGATGATCACCATTCTTGCAGTTTATGTGGATGACATTATCATCACTGGAGATGACCAAGAGGAAATAAAGAGATTGAAGGAGTGTCTGAGTAAGGAGTTTGAGGTGAAAGATTTGGGCAACCTAAAATATTTCCTTGGCATAGAAGTGGCTCGGAAAGAGAAGGGAATATCTTTATGTCAACGAAAATACACCGTAGATCTCTTGAGTGACATGGGCATGATGGGATGTCGTGCAGCCCCTGCTCCAATTGAACAAAATCATCAAGTGACTGCACAATCAGGTGAGCTAGTGAATAAGGAAAATTATCAGAAATTGGTTGGGAGACTTTTGTACTTGTGTCATACCAGGCCTGACAATACATATGCCGTGGGTGTGGTGAGCAGATACATGCATGAACCAAGGAGTGGGCATCTTGATATAGTGCACATAATCTTGAGATACTTGAAGGGAACTCCGGGAAAGGGGTTGTGGTTTGCAAAGAGTGGGCACCTTGAGGTGGATGGCTATAGCGACTCTGATTGGGCTGGTTGTCGAGAGGATAGAAGATCAACGTCAGGCTATTGTGTGTTTGTGGGAGGAAATCTGGTGTCATGAAGAAGCAAGAAACAAACAGTTGTGTCCAGATCAACGGCAGAAGCTGAATACAGAGCTTTATCTAAAGGGGTGTGTGAGATGCTTTGGGTGAAGCATTTCCTGAGCGAGTTGAAACATCTCAGAAAGGGGCCCTTGAGAGCTTGGTGTGACAATCAGTCAGCCATAAGTATTGTAAATAATCCAGTCCAACATGATAGGATAAAACATGTGGAAATTGATCGCTTCTTCATTGAAGAGAAACTTGATGCTGAGATCATCAGCCTTACTCATGTCAGTTCTGGGAAGCAAATTGTTGATTGCTTGACAAAGGGACTGGAAACAAGGGAATGCAACTTGGTATGTGACAAGACGAGATTGATAGATATCTACCATCCATCTTGAGGGGGAGTGTTGAATAATGGACATGTTTCTGGCCCAAGTAGCCCAAGCCCACATGTGTGCTGACCTATAAAAGAAGGGAGCTGGAAGAGAGCTAACCCTAAGACAGAATAACCACATCAGCGCACCAAGGGAGAGGAGGTGAGCTGCTGCTCCAACAACAACTACAGATGTTTAGTTCAAAAAATTACCATGCAGATATCTAGGTTCTGGCCCACACAGCAGTAGAATGATCGAGATCAAAACTAACAGAAACATACTTTCATGTTTGGTAGTGTTCTGCACAAGTATATATCATGTATGTAACATTTTAAATTTAGCAAATAGGAAAGTACTGCTGTAGGAAGCTTGAAATGAACCAATATTACAGTACAGCGAAGATCGCCCTTATCCAACATGTAATGTATGTACGAAATATATATGAAAATAACGAAAATCAGGATTTAATAGATTTCTATCACTCATTTGCTCGGCGTTCTTCAGAGGCTTCTTCTAACTACTCAACCGGTCAATTTTAACATTAAGAAGCATACAAATTTCAGAAAAATATACAATGCCATTTGCAACCTGTGAAACATATATACTGCTGTCGGTACCCATCTCCATGCCTTTCAGTCCACAAATGTAGATGCAGGCGTCGTCCTTTTTCAGAAGTTCCCACGTCTCCTTCTGTCGAAATACACATGTTTTCTCCTTGGTTCGTTAGCGTGCTCCTTGCCTGCTAATCTGCATCTTCTCAAGCTATTGATGCTAATTTACACAATGCAATCAATACAAGGGTAAGGGCATCTCCAGCGGCGCGACACATTTTATTGTCCGCGAGCGTCCATTTGCGTCGCGCCGCGGACGCTAAAATGATCGTTTTGTCCGCGCGTCCGTTTGCGTCTGGGGTTGATCCAGCGGGGTGACGCATTTATTTATTTTTTATTTTTTTTCTCTACTCTATTTAAACATAGTTCCAAATATTATATATTTTAACATGGTTCTACACAAACTAATACATAATTGGGAACATGGTTTACACAAAGTAATACATAATTTGACCATGGTGGACACAAATAAAACATTGCAAAATGAGAAAACCAGTTGTGTTGATTTCCCCTGCTAAGAAAGAACATTCGAGGGCACACTCAGTCACCCAAACTGGAAAATCCAGCGGGAGATGGTGCCCTTGTTGGTTCTACCGAGGACGAACATCCAGAAACCTCCACTACTGGCTTCGTCTGGCCCGTAGCCAGATTCTCTGCAAAGAAAGAACACTCTAAGTTCTAACTATCGGTATCCGAGCCGGATTCGCCGGTGTGGTAGTGCCTGCGGCACGCCGTGTCGTCGAACACCTTGACGATCATCTCGCCATCACCCTCGTAGAGGAAGGTGAGCTGGCAGCCGCACTCGAGGTCGAGGTCGCGGGCGAACTTGTCCCAGCACGTGTGCAGGTACATCTTGCCCTGCCCGTCGAACAAGACCTCCACAGTCCAGCGGCAGAAGTTGCAGCTGGCCTTCCGTAGCTGCAATTGCGCCGGCTCGACGCCATCGACGAACTCGGCGAACTTGTTCGGGAGCCATTTGATGCCGAGTGAGTCGTCGTCGATGCGGAGGAGGAACTCGAAGCAGCGATCCTCCTGCGAAGACGAGGAGGGCGCAGGCGACGGCGAGCGTGGGGCCGTAGCTGCTCCACCACGACGGCCCCTGCCCCGGCCCCGGGGGCGCCTAGGGCCGCGGCCTCGACCGCCTCGCCGGCCACCAGGACCGGCCATGGACTTCCTCGCGGGCCTGGCTGCGTCGCAGGAACACCTAGGCGGCGAGCTTTGTGGTGGCTAGGATTTATTTGGAGGAGTGGATGAGGAAGAAGAACACGCGGTTTGAGAAGACGCATCGACGCAGGGTCGCTGCCAGGCGGGCCCGACGAAACGTCCGCCAGACGCGAGCGAACACTTTGCGCGTCCGCGCAGCGTCCGCAGAGACGCATCTAAGGCACATATTTGGGCCATGTTTCCATCTCCGCGGATGGTCCGGTCACTTTGCGTCGCTCCGCTGGAGGTGGTGCCAGACGTATTTCCGGTCACGGCAGACGAAAGCAGTCGCTAGCGACCATGTGCGTCGCGCCGCTGGAGATGCCCTAAGTATCACAAAGAAGCACTGCCGACGAATAACTCATGTAAACAACAGAGATGATGTTCTGCACTAACCTCATTGGAGAGCAAAGAACAACTCGCCATTGACTCTGAATAGTACGTAGTATTAGACCGCCGAAGCTGATGATGCGTGGATGATACTTCAAAACGCGGCAGCCAATGACTCTGAATTAGAAGTGTTCTGTCCTGGGGCCTGATGTACTATTGTCAGTTTTGCCTTGAGGTACTGCCATTGCTGCAAAAGGAAACAGTAGACCCTCGGAAAGAAATTGAGTCTGTCGAGGCCGGCTGAAGCTCTCTAGTCATCCATCTGAAAATGTTGTCATACACCGAGCTCACAAGAAACAAAGCTCTAAGACATTTGCAGATAGAGATCCATCGTTGATCCTGACAAGAATGGAGTGGAAACACACGACCCGCTTTGTATGGAACCAAGCACAGTAACCACACGATCCTGACAAGAATGTAGAAGAACAAAGACATGCGGTTGACGCATTTCCTCGAACAGACAGGCTGCATCGTGAGCGCGCCGACAAACTGCCGTGCCAGTGAGAGCGAGAGCGAGAGACATGGGCCGAAAGAGACTATCGTCGGAGTCACGGCCCAGCTTGGAGGTAGCCCATGGCGGGGGGTGGCCGGCGAGGCCGATCAGAGCAGGGCATTGCCGAGGCCAGCAAGGGCCATCGAGAGTCCATTTTCCGTTGGCATATAAACGACGGCATCCCGCCTCTTGGACGTAACAACCTCAACGGCTTTTCTCCTTCTACAACTCGAGTCCTCGACTCCTCCATCGCCGACCTCCTTCGCTTCGCTTCCTCCTCTCCATGGCCTCCTCGTCCGGCCCGAGCTCTTCCTCCTCCTCGGTGTCGAGCTCCTCCTCCTCGCCGCCGGTGCAGGCCGCCGCCGACTTGGTGGGTGGCGGCTGGGAGTCTGCACCCGCGCCCGCGTCATGGGTGGAGCCAGCGTCCACGTCTTCAAGGCGTCGTCGGCGCCAACGTCCGCCTCGCCCCGCCTCCACCGCGACCCCTAGGCCCCACGTCGTCGCCGCGCCCAGGGTCCCCGTCCCCGTCGTCGCCGCGCCCAGGGTCCCCGTACCCGTCGTCGCCGCCCCCGTGCCCGAGGGCGGGTACGCGTCGCACACGCTTGAGTTCTGGAGGCATCGCAGGATGACGCCCGCGGTTCCGACGACACCCTCGCCTGCCTTCAGCTTATCCTCGACCGCCGCGCATGAGGCGCTGGCCTCGTCCGCGCCTTCCTCGGAGGCCCCGCTCATCACCATGTCCTCGACGCTTTCCTCACCGATCTCCGCCACCAGTGAGGAGGCCTCGAGGGAGATCTTCGCACCCCTGTCGCGCACTTCCCTTCCGCCCTCGACGACAGTTCCAGGTCCAGGAGCTACTCCCCCGCTCGGCTCGATGGCTACTTCAGCGCCCACCTCCTCCTCCGTGCATGCGCAGACCAATGCTTCCGCCGCCACCGACGAAGGAGGGCCTTCTTCATGTATGCCTCCTTCTTCCAATCTTGCTCCTATTTTTTGCGAATTGTGCATGTTCTTCTTGCTTTCTTGGAAATGCTGGGTAGCTTTCTTGGTCGATGGGTAATGCAGCAGTTAATTAACGCGAATTCTGAATTAGTGCTGATTGAAATGGTGACTGCGTGCGTACTGCTTGGTGTTACAGTGGATTTGTTTGCTCAATTAGTAATCCGAATCTTCAATTCCATTTTCCCTAGTCCTTCTAATATTTGTTGCGGACTTGTTTGCTGCGTGGTGAATCACAAAAGCCGGCAGTTCATTTTCAGATTTTCAATTGGAATATGGGGTTTAAGTAACTCGACAGTAGCATGTTGAACAGCTCTCATTAGTGGCAACAAATTGGGGATAGCTAGCACTAACCTGATCACTAGTTCGTTACACGAAAATGCCATTAATTGTTCTTGCTGGGGCGTGTGAACTGCATTGCTAAATTCAAGTGTTGATGCAACATAGATTATCAATTCAAATCGTCGTTTTTTCTTTGCAGTGTGAAAATTTTAATTATGCATTTTTTACTCTTTGCAAACAAAGCTATGCAGTGAAAGCAGAGGATAAGACAATTCCAAGTATTTATCCCCATCACTCATTGTTTATCTGTGGAGTAGGGGAATCCACTGCTCGGCTGACTGTTTCAGTACTTGCACATTGAACTGCCTGTTTTAGTATTTGCATATTGAACTGCCTGTCTTATATCCCATCTTGCAGATCCTGCTTGTGCTTCCGTTTTCCGAGTTGAATATACTCTGTTAGAGTAGTCAAAATAAAGGTTGCTTTGTTAATTTAGATGTGATTAACTAGATAGAGGAAGTCTGTAACGGCTAAACCATGGCAATTTTACTTGCTGAAATTACTCTTTCATTCGGTATAACTTTATGATCCATGCCAATGTTTACTTGTATGCAAAATTGAATGCTAATGCGCATCCATTAGCAGCTTCTGGCCCTTCGGTGGGGCTGCGATGGTGGGGGAACCAGAGGCAGGACGGTGGTATTCAGGAAGACGATGAAGCAAGGACTTTTGAGTTAGTGATGAGTGTTGTAGGCTTTGTTCTTGAGGATTGACGATTCTTCAGCAGACACAGATACTAGCATTGTTCCAAGTCAGGGCATGAAGTGCAGATAAAAATACCAGCATTGTTCCAAGTCAGGGCATGAAGTGCAGATAAAAATACCAGCATTGTTCCAAGTCAGGGCATGAAGTGCAGATAAAAATACCAGCATTGTTCCAAGTCAGGGCATGCAACTATCTCCGAATATTGTTCGTACATCTTACTGTTACTTGAGGTGAAGTCAATGCACAGGATTATCTAGCACTATTGTACAAAATTGGAACACGTTTTGTTGGTTTGTTGTTGCATGAATCGAATTAGCTGATGAATGTTCCCGTGTTGTTTCTGGATGTCCTGAAAATATGGTTGTATATGCATCAACAAATTTTGCAAAAGACTGAAGGTTTTAGGGTATCAATTACTGATCCCATGAACGTTGATTGCAGGGCTATTGTGCACAATCCACCTTTGGCTATCCTTTATACTTGTGTTTCGATAGGGGAAATTTAGTGCAGGGTTAGCCCGGGGCCAGAGACTGATTTCTCCGCTGCTGCATAGACACGAACAGAGGGCCGCCGCTCTTGCAGGTGGCCCTGGCCTCGCCGGTAGTACCCTGTCAGGCCGCCACAGCTGGTTGTCCTCGTGGCCATGGCACTGGATTCGCACTAGGCATTTGTTGATGCAGTATGAAATCAGAGTTTTGTGTGTCTTGTTTATAGTACTTTTCTGATGATAGATTGATAGCAAACTGCACATTTTATTACTTGAGAATATATTTACAGCCAGAACAAAAGAAAAGAAAAAAAGACCAAATGCATCTCTTCCTTCAAAGTTCATCTGCACGTACAAAGACCGGGTTGTATGCATTTGAAAAACCAATAATTTTGACACACCCAGGTACTCCAAGTAACCCAGGCTATGATGGATGAAGATGGGCTTTTCAATATTTTCTCCAATTTGGTGCCTCCAAAAAGAATTCCTGGACATAAGTAGTGCAGCAGCTTTGTGCAAAGTTACAGGCAAAGCACTGGTGTTCCTCTGTTTCTAAATGAGCTCCTTCACATAGCACACGCTGATAGGAGGATAGTTATAAGTGTTTGCGCTGTAACATCTCCCTTGTTTAGTAGCCAGAGAAACACCTTATGCTTAAGGTGATAATTTTCAAAGCCATTTTTGTACAAACCGGAATTTCCTTGGGTGTCTTCAGAGAATTTACATAAATAAGTACACGAGCGAAGCTCATTGGACATACTGTGACCCTGAAGAAATATTTCCAGCTGCTGAAATCATACACAAGACTGTTCGAGAGTGGCATGTCAAACAGAACACTGAGACTTTCCGAAGAAAAAAACCAGATGTTTGAAAACAATTTGCAGCTTCTAATTTCCCAAATCCTATCACGTGAACGTGCCATTTGTGGCACGACTCTGATTTTGCTCTACTAGGCCGGCAACAGCCTAAAAACAACGGTTAAAATAACCCATACGTAAGACACATAATTTCAGTTCACTGGATCAAGAATTACATTTCGTAACCTTTTTCATGAAAACGCAAAAAATTGTGTTTCAATGCATTGATAGAAAAAGAGAGTTTACATATTTGCAAGCTCTATATTTTTTTTTTTGCGAAATACAAGCTCTAGATAAGCTCACATACCACCATACTGCCGCAGGATCAAGGCACTTGAGCCAACCACTCCAGCCAAGGTCCAAGATCGAGCCTCTCAACCATCCAGCAGGGATCTTAGCATGCAAGACAGATAAAGAACTTCACCTTCAGCGAGGCCCAGGAGTGCCAGTTAAGCTCCCAAGATCTTGAAACGATTGATCCTTGAAAAAGGAGCCCATAGCAAGACTTGGAGGAATACCGGCGCATCCGTCGTCCAACACCAAAGGGTAGCATCTGGCCTTGCCGAGACTTGCATGTCCTGTACCGCGATCTAGAGCTAACTAAACCATCAAACGGTTCACTCCTCATCCGCCCCGACCCTTAAAAACTCGGACTCCACATAGTAACTTTTGGGCGGCCAGTATTTGTAGTGAAGAATTTTTATAGGATAATTAACATATACTCAGCATATATTTAGTCTAAATTTTTAAAAAGTTGCGTGGCCCATGACTTGATTTTGCTTCAATATAGTTTCGTCTCCGTAGATACAATAACCTACTATAAAGTAGTTAAAAACTTAATGCTTTGGACACAATTTGATTTGACATTTGAAGATGGTATGTCTATGTTTGTTTATACAAAAGTATTCACAAGAGAATATATCATATATTAGATCCTACGTCTAAATAGTAAATACACAAGACAAAATTTGGTTGTTCAAATTCATGCATTCATCGCAAAGTTGCAATTATGGCTATGGCTATGCGATGCAATCATGCAAAATTGATATCACTACATCCATATGTAAAATCACTTCATGGCTATGGTTTTAAATACATTTTGTATTTTATTATAACCCCCAACTCACACCATACATATGTGCAACAAATGAAAATGCAATTAAGGTAGTGGTATTCCGTATTGTTTGTTGTGGAGAGTCAAAACTTAAAATATATTTAAGATCAAAACATGAAATGTGACGTCTAAGTTCACATTATTATATATGTGCAATATATCTATTCTGCAGTAAAAATAATGGATAAAAATAAGTTTTAAGACCATGTCAATACCATATATTATTCAAACGGGAGAGAAAAGGCAAGGATAGATTAGAGATACTCCCTACTAAATTACAATAGTGTGAACTTTACTTTTGTCCAAAATCAAATTTTTTAATGTTTGACCTAAGATAGAAGAAAACATTGCCATGAAGAAACCAAGTATATGGAAGCATATTCTGTAATGAATCTAATTACTCTAATTTGATATTCTAAATTGTTCATTTTTAATAGAAACTTGGTAAAACTTACATCAATTTGAGTTAATATAAACTTAAAACGAAAAAAACAAGCAATGGTATATTGAAGTTCAAAGAAAAGCTATTGGATATATGCATATTTAAATGTGGGACTATTAAAACTAGCATGAAGCTCGTGCGTTGCTACGACGTCAGGTGAAATTACTGGTTGCATATTTTCTTTGTAATTATAAGCGGAATCACCCAAAAGAAAATTCTCGCATCTAGTAGCAAAACAGATTACATATTACGCCACAAGAGGCTGAATTTTTAGGAATTTTAAGTTGTATAATTTATTTCCATTGGATCCTTTTAATATTCATTAGTCTGGTGCAGCAAAACACCCCTTTTCCTCCTTCCTCCACGAACCTTAGTCTTCAATTACCTTTTTTTAAAAAAATTCCTTCCTTTGTTCGATTACTTTTTTTTAATACAAGTTTTATGGTGATTGGCATTTTTAATGACCCTCCATCCACCTCGATCTAACGGTGCTAAATAGACGGAACCAAAATGACGGAACCAAAAATATGGGACCGAAACCAAAATTTGTGGGACCGGAACCTTAAATATATTTTGCGAATATTATAAAAGACGAACATCCTTTTAAGTGGCCAAGACAACAGATGAAACTACACTAATCTTAAAGCAACAAATAATTGAGCATTTGTGCACAGATCTTAAACCCACCATCAATCTCTCATGAACGAAATATATGTAGATATCACTGTCGTTCTCATCCTCTCAATCTCTCAATCATTCTCTCCCGGCGATCCCCGCAACGGAGGGAAGTGGCAGAGGCGGCTGTGTTCTTTATCAACCTGGATCAACACGGCCGGGCCGGCAAGGGGAGGAGCGGCGGCGTTCTTTATCAACTTGGATCAACATGGCCGGGCCGGCGAGGGGAGGAGCGGCGGTGGCGTTGGTCGTGGCCGGCGAGGAGAGGAGCGGCGGCGGCGTTGAGTGGCTGTCGCCCGTCGGAGCTAGGCGAGAAAGGAGCAGGCCGCGGCGGCTCAACTTCACATCCCGGTAAGGTTGTCCTCCTCCTGTAGATGCATTTGTTCTTGATGTCACTGGGGAAATTGAAATATGTTTCTCGCTATGGTCCTTGCCAGGTACCTGACTATAGAATATGAACATACCATAGTCAATGCATACCCATTATTATTTTTGGTCTAAGATTTTCGTTTTGTTCTAGTTTCCAACACTAGGATTTAATGTTGAGCGTATCTGGGAGATACAAGCTCATGAAACTGTAGAGTTATGGACAATAAATTGTTCTCACGTTTCAGGCGAAGGCACTGCGTCCTTTGGTTGGATGTAAGATTCACTTCATACTTTGTCTTGAACTTCAATTACTGAAGCTTTGTGCCATTTTCTTGTTTGGCAGTGGTGGCCATTTGTTTGATTACTCAAGTGCGGTTGTGGCATTTCCATTGTTAGGATAAATGGAATTCTGGTGCTAGGATAAATGGACTGGTTTGTTTCCTCTAAGATGGATATTTTGCAGCCACAAGCCAGAGAAAAAGGTGGTAAATGTTGGCACAAAATGAAGGTCATGTGATTGCTAAGGTGATTCTGTTTTCCTGTTAAGTTAAGTTATCTAGGAGTATTTTTTTGTTGTTGTGTTGTCTCCAAATTTTGCATTTGGGGATCACAGTTTTGCATGTCACAATGTTTAATCCTCCGCAGTTGATCTACCGACCTGACGCAGAAGTAATTCTTGGGGTTCATTATTTGTTTCTTTAATGTATTGGATTTGTAAGTAGCAAGATGAACAATGCTCCTCACTGGGTAATATAAAACAAGATACCAGTCGAAGGCAGCTAATCGACCTTTGAGGGGGAGCTTTTCTTGTTTAGCACATTGTTTCCGAGGCGGTAGTGGTGATTTGTTGGCGAAGAAGAGTGCGTCATCGTCACGAAACACCTGCTGGGTGAATGGCGCTTGCCGGCGGCGTGAATTGGGGTGATAGGCACACCGCAGTCGAGTAGTGTTTTTACCTGCATCATTTTTCTGTTGATCTTAATACTATCTATGCTTTTTTGCCAGGATCCGTCCGAACCACACGAAGATTCGTGGAGTGTTGTTGCCCCTTCAGGCGACCTGATGTTGGGCCGAGAGCCTTGGACGAAGATAGGTCATCGCCATGAACGAGTCAACATGTGTCTTTGCTAGAGTGGACGGACCGTGTTCTTAGTGACATCTACTTCACTTTTTTTACTTATCAAAAGGATTGAACGATTAAAAGCCTTTTATCTATGTTGATAAATTTATTCTCTTATAAATTTTTGTGTTTATTCGGTACATTTGTAACAAACCATGGTGTTCAAAATATTTGTACCTCGTGGTGTGTCTGCAGAAGATGCGAGTTGATATGCACATTCTTATGCCTTTTATCTATGGGTGGGGACTTTCCGCAGTATTTATCCAACACAAAATGATTGTGCAAGAATGCCACCATTGCTAAGACGCCAATAGACATAATAAGAAATGCTGTCTTCTTCAATCAAGGATAGGAGCTTGGAAACACTGGGTACGAATCTGGTAGAGGCATGGCAGGGCTCTCGCCGTTGAAGTATATGCGTCTTGGTAATGCCCAGCCCTTCACTTGCCCTTCCCGAAAGTGAAGGTCGACAGGTCCTTCAGGAACAGAAGCTCAGATTGCACATTGACCTCTGGACAAGCTTCATTGCAGTACTTCACACCCACAACATTTTAAATAGAAGTAGAATATCATAATGCATATAAATCTACATTTAAAACACAAGACATGGATTGTGATGTTAAGTGATAACAAATTTCAATATAGCAGCTTTACCATCGACAAAAGAAAATTTCCAAAGTATCAATTCATCAACACCAAAAGTTTACCAGCTTTACATGATGCCTCCAAAATCTGACAGCTATATCCACTCACTATTTGAACAATGCAAAATTACAACAAGGATACAGAGTTCAGACTTGTGTGCACCAACACTGGCGAACAAAGAAGTTCCCCAGTTCAGCTCCTTGCTACAACATCCATGATAGTCTCTCTGGCCTCTTATGTTAGTAGCTGCCCAGACAGAATAATGGCGGCTAAAGTGCTTAGCGCTTAATCCACTTTTGTAACACTGAACATGCACTATATTATCACGTGATGGCAATTAGGTTACGAAGCCATCCATGACAACATGGATAAAAGGAGAATACCGCGGACTTCACAATGGAAAAAAAAGAAGCTCTTTCAACTGGTGGGCAAGGCTAACTCCAATCTTGCAGATGTTATCATCAGACTTGGCCTTTTTGACAGGTATGCCATCTATACTCGATGTGTCACACTTCCTCCTTCTCGGGTCCTGCATCAAGGTTCAAAGAACCTGAAAATACACTCTGGGACTATGAGTCTCAGGATTAACGAAGACAATTAAGAAAAAAGGACTTTAAAGTCAATTGCTGAACTGCTCGAAGTCATATAGTATACACTTACTATAACGAAACCTCACGGACAATCTTGCAAACTGGAGCAGCTAGAACTTGTAATGTCCACAAAATAGTGGGCATGTACTGCACATCCGAGCCTTGTTTCCAACAACTATGCACATGATATCCACGTTTAATAAGCCAGGCTAGCTAGCAATCAGTTTCCATGCAAAGAACAAGAACTAGTACTGTCAGGCTAGACCGCAAACTCTAGGGACCAGTGCTAATTGATCGTTACTGATTGGGTAGATAACTTGGTGTGTATGATCATTAAGAAATACCGATTGCCCTTCTAAATTTAGCCGTCAGTATCGACTACTTTACTTTGTGATGATGTGAAGAGTGTACTGATATTTCAGTTATCAGTAAAAACTGGGAAAATTCAGCACTTGTAAGTTGTGATCCAGCAGGATCTGGTTCAGAACTGGTTTGCATTACCATGCAATTATCATGGTACACACGCAGGGACATGTTTGGTAGATAACGGATAGTAAACAAGAATATGTAAATGCCAATACTATGAATGTTGGCACAGAAGAAAATAAAGAGACAACGGTGCTCAAACTCCTCTATGCAGAAGCTCTTCCAAAACTGATGATCATAGTTTTGACCGTGCCAAATACATCGAAAGGGTAATAGTTAAATAGTAGTTATCACTTGATTTAATCGACGGTCACAAAAAATCAGATTAGACGGAACCCAAATTAGATTAGACGGAACTAAAGTTCCGTGCCAATCACCGTAAAAGAGCTCTTTAAATCCCTTCCTTTCTCTTTCCCAAAATTAACCACGGTTTTGTCCTCAAATCTTGTTGCCGATTCCTGCCACTGCGCCGGCTTCCATTCGCACCAGCAGTTGTCTCATATCCAATCGCCATCACCCAAGCTACCAGCACCATAAATCGATGGATATCCTTGTTTTCTCTTTCCACCTCTGTATTCAAAAATCAAATTTGTGTTGAGCTGGTTTCATATCAATTTGCAAAATAAAGGAAATAAAAATAAAATAAAACCCCTGCCCTAACCCTTCTTCCCTAAACTTTTCTTCTTCCACCCGGAGCAGCCTAGCTTCCCTCTCTCCTTCTCGGCGGCCTTTTTCCTCTGAGCCTAGTAGCAACCCGGTCGACCTTTTCCACCCTAGCCCAGTGGCCCTTACCGCTTCGACCAGAGGAGATCCTCCTAGTCGTCTTCCTCCCTCTCACGCGAAGAGCCCGAGGGCTCCTTCCCGATGTCACCGTCCACCACCACGGCCACGTGCTCCCTTTCGTCCCTTTTAAGCCGCCTCCAGTGCACCCTGGAACCCTAACTCCCGTCTTCCTCTCTCGCGCCGTCACCCTTCCCTTTCTCCCCACCCTTCTCTCTTCTCTTTGAAGAAACGAGGTGCGCCACCGCCACATTTTGCCGTCGCCCCATCGATTCCTGCCACCCCTTCCAAACCAAGACCATCAGGAGCTGTGCCTCATAGCTAGGATCGCCCTCGTCCAAGGAATCGACCCAGAGCGCCATGTACTTACGACATGGTCGCCATTCCCTCGTTCCGACCGCCGCGCTCCAGCGAGCTTTCCATCGACGTCCGTCCTCCTCCAGCCCCACCGTATTTGCCTCGACCTTCAGCGTGAGCATGCACTTCACCTCAACCTTTTACCGCTCTTCCTCCCTCTCTGGTTTGTTCCCTCGATGGTGACCGTCGCCGGCGATGCTTCGGCGGTTTTTTATTGCCTTCTCTAGATTCTTCTGGTTCCTAGAGTCTGTGCGCATCTAGCTCACTGATACGTCCCAAACGTATCTATAATTTCTTATGTTCCATGCTACTTTTATGATGATACTCACATGTTTTATACACATTATATGTCATTATTATGCATTTTCCGGCACTAACCTATTGACGAGATGCCGAAGAGCCAGTTGCTGTTTTCTGCTATTTTTGGTTTCAGAAATCCTAGTAAGGAAATATTCTCGGAATTGGACGAAATCAACGCCCAGGGTCCTATTTTTCCACGAAGCTTCCAGAAGACCGGAGAAGTAACGAAGTGGGGCCACGAGGTGGCCACACGCCAGGGCGGCGCGGCCCAAGCCCTGGCCGCGCCGGCCTGTTGTGTGGGCCCCTCGTGACGCCCCTTGACCTGCCCTTCCGCCTACTTAAAGCCTTCGTCGCGAAACCCCCAGTACCGAGAGCCACGATACGGAAAACCTTCCAGAGACGCCGCCGCCGCCAATCCCATCTCGGAGATCGCCTCCGACACCCTGCCGGAGAGGGGAATCATCTCCCGGAGGTCTCTTCATCGCCATGATCGCCTCCGGATTGATGTGTGAGTAGTCTACCCCTGGACTATGGGTCCATAGCAGTAGCTAGATGGTTGTCTTCTCCTCATTGTGCTATCATGTTAGATCTTGTAAGCTGCCTATCATGATCAAGATCATCTATTTGTAATGCCACATGTTGTGTTTGTTGGGATCCGATGAATATTGAATACTATGTCAAGTTGATTATCAATCTAGCATATATGTTATTTATGTTCTTGCATGCTCTCCGTTGCTAGTAGAGGCTCTGGCCAAGTTGATACTTGTGACTCCAAGAGGGAGTATTTATGCTCGAAGTGGGTTCATGCCTCCATTAAATCTGGGACAGTGACAGAAAGTTCTAAGGTTGTGGATGTGCTGTTGCTACTAGGGATAAAACATCGATGCTTTGTCTAAGGATATTTGTGTTGATTACATTACGCACCATACTTAATGCAATTGTCTGTTGTTTACAACTTAATACTGGAGGGGGTTCGGATGATAACCTGAAGGTGGACTTTTAGGCATAGATGCATGCTCGGATAGCGGTCTATGTACTTTGTCGTAATGCCCCGATTAAATCTCATAGTACTCATCATGATATATGTATGTGCATTATTATGCCTTCTTTATTTGTCAATTGCCCAACCGTAATTTGTTCACCCAACATCTGTTTATCTTATGGGAGAGACACCACTAGTGAACTGTGGACCCCGGTCCTATTCTTTACATCTGAAATACAATCTACTGCAATTGTTCTTTACTGTTCTTCGCAAACAATCATCATCATCCACACTATACATCTAATCCTTTGTTTTCAGCAAGCCGGTGAGATTGACAACCTCGCTGTTACGTTGGGGCAAAGTACTGTGATTGTGTTGTGCAGGTTCCACGTTGGCGCCGGAATCCCTGGTGTTGCGCCGCACTACACTCCGCCGCCATCAACCTTCAACGTGCTTCTTAGCTCCTACTGGTTCGATAACCTTGGTTTCTTACTGAGGGAAAACTTGCTGCTGTGCGCATCACACCTTCCTCTTGGGGTTCCCAACGGACGTGTTAACTACGCGCAATCAAGCTCTTTTTCTAGCGCCGTTGCCGGGGAACGAAGAAAAGTTACACCACAAAGATTTTCAACTCCCACGTCAACAGCTCTTTTTTTGGCGCCGTTGCCGGGGAGACCAAGACACGCTGCAAGGGGAGTCTCCCACTTCCAATCTCTTTACTTTGTTTTTGTCTTGCTTTGTTTTACTTTATTTTATTTACTACTTTGTTTGCTGCACTTAATTAAAAACACAAAAAAAATTAGTTGCTAGTTTTACTTTATTTACTATTTTGTTCTCTATATCGAAAACACACAAAAAATTAGTTACTTGCATTTAGTTTACTTTATTATCATGTCTAGCTCTGTACCTGTTACTTCTTCACCTGAGGAATTAATCTTTACTTTTAAACAAGGGGATGAGGAGAGTTTTAAAGATGCTTGGTCTAGAATTTTTGATTCTTATCGTAAAGCTGAACCTCAAATGACTCTAAGTCTGCTCCTTAGTAATTTTTATTTTGGGCTTATGATTCGCTATAGATATGCCTTGGATGCTATAGTAGGAGGAGATTTCCTTCATTGCAATGGGGATCAAGCTTTTAATGCCATAAAAAAATTGGTTGCATCACATAGTTCAACTAATAACTTTTATTCAGCTCTTATTAGCATTTATAATAGATTAAACACTCTTGAGACAAGTGCATCTTGCTTGAAAGAAAATTATAGTTATGTTCGTAACCGTCTTGATCAAGTTTTAGTGAACTCTGAACCTTCAAAATGGGACCCTACTATTAAAGTTGTTATTGGTGATGAAACTTTTCATGCCCATTGTGATATTATGTCTGAATTTTGCCTTATGCCTAAGAGTATTTATGAATCTTTGACACTTTGGGGACTCGTTGAAGGCGGAAAAGGAATAACTCTTATTGATAAGTCTGTTATAATTCCTAAGGGAATAGCCGAGGGTGTACATACAACCATTCTTGGAAGAACAGTATCCACTGATTATCTTGTTATTGAATGTGTAGGAACAGGACAAATCACACTTGGAAGATCCCTGCTGAAACTATTGGGAGCAGTCATAAATGTGGGAGAAGGCACCCTAAAATTCACCTCTAGACCTGGAGGTAGACATGTATTCCCTAAACCAAAGAGTAAGAAAAAGAATAAGAAGGGTATTCACAAAGCCCGAGGTAATGTTGACGCTTCATCTCTTGATAATACTTGATACACACTTTCTGCGCCTAGCTGAAAGGCGTTAAAGAAAAGCGCTTATGGGAGACAACCCATTATTTTACTTCTGCACTTTTGTTTTATATTTGAGTCTTGGAAGTTGTTACTACTGTAGCAAACTCTCCTTATCTTTATTTTATTGCATTGTTGTGCCAAGTAAAGTCTTTGACAGTAAAGTCAATACTAGATTTGGATTGCTGCGCAGAAACAGATTTCTTGCTGTCACGAATTTCGATATGCCTCTCTGTAGGTAACTCAGAAAAAATCTGCCAATTTACGTGCGTGATCCTCAGATATGTACGCAACTTTCATTCAATTTGGGCATTTTCATCTGAGCAAGTCTGGTGCCTCAAAAAATTCGTCTTTACGGACTGTTCTGTTTTGACAGATTCTGCCTTTTATTTCGCATTGCCTATTTTGCTATGTTCGATGGATTTCTTTGTTCCATTAACTTTCAGTAGCTTTGTGCAATGTCCAGAAGTGTTAAGAATGATTATGTCACCTCTGAATATATGAATTATGCATAGACCCTCTAATGAGTTTGTTTTGAGTTTGGTGTGGAGGAAGTTTTGAAGGGTCAAGAGAGGAGGATGATACAATATGATCAAGAAGAGTGAAAGGTCAAAGCTTGGGGATGCCCCCGTGGTTCATCCCTGCATATTTTAAGAAGACCCAAGCGTCTAAGCTTGGGGATGCCCAAGGCATCCCTTCTTCATTGACAACTTATCAGGCCACCTCTAGTGAAACTATATTTTTATTCCGTCACATCTTATGTGCTTTACTTGGAGCGTTTGTTTGTTTTTATTTTTGTTTTTGTTTGAATAAGATCGGATCCTAGCATTCTTTGTTTGGGAGAGAGACATGATCCGCTGTTTCGTATGAACAAATATGTTCTTAGCTTTATCTTTAATGTTCATTGCGAAAGTTGGACTATTTCATTCATTGTTATATGGTTGGAAACGGAAAATGCCGCATGTGGTAAATGGTTTAATGTCTTGAATAATGTGATACTTGGCAATTGTTGTGCTCATATAGATCATGTTTAAGCTCTTGCATCATGTACCTTGTACCTATTAATGAATAACTACATGGAGCTTGTTAAAATTTGGTTTGCATGATTGATCTCTAGAGTCTAGATATTTTCTGGTTAAGGTGTTTGAACAACAAGGAGACAATGTAAAGTCTTATAATAGTTACAATATGTTCATATATGAGCTTTGCTGCACCTTTTATACTTGAGTTTGCTTCAAACAACCTTGCTAGCCTAGCCTTGTATTGAGAGGAATTCTTCTCGTGCATCCAAATCCTTGAGCCAAATACTATGCCATTTGTGTCTACCATACCTACCTACCACATGGTATTTCTCCGCCATTCCAAAGTACATTACTTGAGTGCTACCTTTAAAATTTCTATTCTTTGTCTTTGCAATATATAGCTCATGGGACAAATAGTCTTAAAAACTATTGTGGTGAAGAATATGTACTTATGTGTCTTATTTCTTAATAAGTTCCTTGTTGAGCGGTAACCATGTTTCTGGGGACGCCATCAACTTTTATCTTTGTTGAATATCATGTGAGTTGCTATGCATGTTCGTCTTGTCTGAAGTAAGGGAGATTTTCATGATCAAATGGTTTGAGTATGCATAATGTTAGAGAAGAACATTGGGCCGCTAACTAAAGCCATGATTCATGGTGGAAGTTTCAGTTTGGACAACTAATCCTCAATCTCTTATGAGAATATTAACTGTTGTTGAATTCTTATGCATTAAAGAGGAGTCCATTATCTGTTGTCTATGTTGTCCCGGTATGGATGTCTAAGTTGAGAATAATCAAAAGCAAGAAATCCAATGCGAGCTTTCTCCTTAGACCTTTGTACAGAGCGGCATAGAGGTACCCCTTTGTGACACTTGGTTGAAACATATGCTATGCAATGATAATCCGTGTTAATCCAAGCTAATTAGGACAAGGTGCGAGCACTATTAGTATACTATGCATGAGGCTTGCAACTTATAAGATATCTTATACATAACACATATGCTTTATTACTACCGTCGACAAAATTGTTTCTTGTTTTCAAATTGAAAAGCTCTAGCACAAATATAGTAATCAATGTTTCCCTCTGCGAAGGGCCTATCTTTTACTTTATTGTTGAGTCAGTTTACCTATTCTTTCTATCCCAGAAGCAAACACTTGTGTTAACTGTGTGCATTGATTCTTACATGTTTACCTATTGCACTTGTTATATTACTTTGTGTTGACAATTATCCATGAGATAAATATGTTGAAGTTGAAAGCAACCGCTGAAACTTATATCCTCCTTTGTGTTGCTTCAATGCCTTTACTTTGAATTTATTGCTTTATGAGTAACTCTTATGCAAGTCTTATTGATGCTTGTCTTGAAAGTATTATTCATGAAAAGTCTTTGCTATATGATTCATTTGTTTACTCATTATCTTCATCATTGCTTCGAATCGCTGCATTCATCTCATATGCTTTACAATAGTATGATCAAGATTATGATAGCATGTCACTTCAGAAATTATCTTTGTTATCGTTTACCTACTCGAGGGCGAGTAGGAACTAAGCTTGGGGATGCTTGATACGTCCCAAACGTATCTATAATTTCTTATGTTCCATGCTACTTTTATGATGATACTCACATGTTTTATACACATTATATGTCATTATTATGCATTTTCCGACACTAACCTATTGGCGAGATGCCGAAGAGCCGATTGTTGTTTTCTGCTGTTTTTGGTTTCAGAAATCCTAGTAAGGAAATATTCTCGGAATTGGACGAAATCAACGCCCAGGGTCCTATTTTTCCACGAAGTTTCCAGAAGACCGGAGAAGTAACGAAGTGGGGCCACGAGGTGGCCACACGCCAGGGCGGCGCGGCCCAAGCCCTGGCCGCGCCGGCCTGTTGTGTGGGCCCCTCGTGACGCCCCTTGACCTTCCCTTCCGCCTACTTAAAGCCTTCGTCGCGAAACCCCCAGTACCGAGAGCCACGATACGGAAAACCTTCCAGAGACGCCGCCGCCGCCAATCCCATCTCGGGGGATTCAGGAGATCGCCTCCGGCACCCTGCCGGAGAGGGGAATCATCTCCCGGAGGTCTCTTCATCGCCATGATCGCCTCCGGATTGATGTGTGAGTAGTCTACCCCTGGACTATGGGTCCATAGCAGTAGCTAGATGGTCGTCTTCTCCTCATTGTGCTATCATGTTAGATCTTGTGAGCTGCCTATCATGATCAAGATCATCTATTTGTAATGCTACATGTTGTGTTTGTTGGGATCCGATGAATATTGAATACTATGTCAAGTTGATTATCAATCTATCATATATTTTATTTATGTTCTTGCATGCTCTCCGTTGCTAGTAGAGGCTGCGGCCAAGTTGATACTTGTGACTCCAAGAGGGAGTATTTATGCTCGATAGTGGGTTCATGCCTCCATTAAATCCGGGACGAGTGAAAGAAAGTTCTAAGGTTGTGGATGTGTCTGTTGCTACTAGGGATAAAACATCGATGCTTTGTCTAAGGATATTTGTGTTGATTACATTACGCACCATACTTAATGCAATTGTCCGTTGTTTACAACTTAATACCGGAAGGGGTTCGGATGATAACTCTGAAGGTGGACTTTTTAGGCATAGATGCATGATGGATAGCGGTCTATGTACTTTGTCGTAATGCCCCGATTAAATCTCATAGTACTCATCATGATATATGTATGTGCATTGTTATGCCTTATTTATTTGTCAATTGCCCAACTGTAATTTGTTCACCCAACATCTGTTTATCTTATGGGAGAGACACCACTAGTGAACTGTGGACCCCGGTCCTATTCTTTACATCTGTGTTATCACCAGAATTTGACCGGATCAGAGGTGAGCCGCGATTAAAGATGGGCTTGAAGAATATACATGGAAGAAATACATGAATCGGCCTTGTATACAAAGTTTGGGCTAGTTTGCCCATGTATCTGTAATATAGTAGGATACGTGTCGGTTAGATAGAGTTTGGCTCGTGCACGGTTGGGATTATTCCCACGTTAGAAAGTCTACGGACTATAAATATGTATCTAGGGTTTCTGAAATAAACAACAATCACGTTCACCACAAACCAATCTAGGCGCATCGCCAACTCCCTTGTCTCGAGGGTTTCTTCCGGGTAAACATCATGCTGCCTAGATCGCATCTTGCGATCTAGGCGACACGTTTATTCGTTGTTCATGCGTTGCTCGTGCTCGAAGCCTTGTTGATGGCGAGCAACGTAGTTATCATAGATGTGTTAGGGTTAGCATTGTTTCATCGTATCATATGCTTTCGTCCGTGCAACCCTTAGACGTCTAGCCGCCCTTACACCTATCTTAGGTGTAAGGGCGACACCTCGCTTGATCATTATTTAGTAGATCCGATCCGTTATGATTGCTCCTTGTTCTTCAAGGATTAGTTTAATATCCGCATAGTTAGGCCTTACAAACGGGTTGAAGGATCCGAGTGGCACGTAGGGTGTAGTTTGCTAGCCCTAAACGGGATGTTCCGGGGATCAACTTCATGTTGGTTTTTAGGCCTTGTCTAGGGTCGGTTTACGATCACCGTGCGTGGCCGCCGGGCTCAATCACGCGTAGGATGTTCCGATTATGTGGTGAAAACCCTAAATCGTAGTAGGTCGTTTTAGCTTTATTTTGATCAAGCGGGACCACCATGTGATCGTACACCTCGTACGAATCGTGGGTGGATCGGCTCCTTGAGCCGATTCACGAGGACAACCCGAGAGCCGATCGAGGCTCGTATTTAATGTTTACGTGTATGCCATGCAGGAAACTAAGCGAGGCAAATCCATCACCTTCTCGACCAGTGTATAGGTCGGGTGGCACGCCCTGCACCAGCATCGGACGTGCGTGCCGAGTCTTTGCGGGCCGTCGCTCGAGGGACCAGGGCCAGCCGCAGTCCCGGGAGCCTCCCGGCTCTACTGTGTTGCCCGTCGCTGCTCGCCGGTGGGTTTCTGACCGCAACACATTCTGGCACGCCCGGTGGGACAGTCTTCGACATCAACCGCATCGCCATCCGCATCCGAGATGGCGGAAGGCACTCCGATCACGTACGAGGATCCGACCGAGGAGCTCAAGAAGAAGTATGACGAGGTCAAAGCGATCCTCGAGGCCGACCTCATCGGCTCTTTCCAGAGAACCCGCTCACACGGCATCGGGTGGAAAGGGTTCTCACCCGAAGGCGCGCTCGATGGAGTGGACCTGTCCGCCCCGTCGAAGAACGCACCAGTGTCTCCGCGTCGGGAGATTAACTTCATGGTAGCTCATTCGCTGCACCGTCATTCCGAGAGCTCGGTGAACACTTTGGAGCGTGTCGCTCTTCGGGTGATCCAGGAAATCATGAGGCATCGATACTCTCCGTTCGGACCAGCTCTAGGGACTCACCAAGGAGAGATGCCACTCCAGTCCCGACCACCGCTGCCATTCGCGTTGGCAGCACCAGAAGTGCCGAGTTCACCGGCATACGTCGTCTACAAGATCGGTGGTGACCCTAGTGATTACCAGTTCTTGCATGAGGCGCCTAAGGAGATCCCTCACGGATACACGTGCACATACGTGCCAGACTGCAGTAACTGGGCACTCACAAGCCAGACTGCAACAGCAGGGACTTCTGGATCAGCAGGAGGAACTTCGGGAACAGATCTTGAGAAGCAGACGTGGCTAGCTAAGTATGCCACCCCGATAAACCTCTAGAGCCCAACTCCTGCAGTTGGCTCAGAGCTTGAGAAGCAAGCGTGGCTGGCTAAGTATGCCACTCCGGCGAATCTTCAGAGTTCGACTCCTGCAGCCAGGCACCGCGGATCAGATCAGTACAATCTTGAGAGACCAGTTCGGCATGGTGCCGAAAAGGAGGGCAATCGGCTATTCCAAGCCATACCCCAACGAGTACGAATTGATCCCACTACCACCCAAATATTGGCTCCCTGAATTCTCCAAATTTAGTGGATCAGATGGTTCCAGCTCAATCGAGCATGTGAGCCGATATTTGGCACAGCTGGGCACGATCTCAGCATCAGATGAGCTGCGTGTGAGGTTCTTCGCACGATCCCTCACAGGATCGGCTTTCGGGTGGTACACATCGCTGCCACCAGACTCAATCCGGACTTGGAAGCAGTTGGAAGAGCAGTTCCATATGCAGTATCACTCAGAGGCTTCCGAGGCTGGCATTGCCGATCTAGCACAAGTACGACAGAAGCACGGAGAAACAGTGTCAGAATACATCCAGCCGCTTCGGACCGTTAGGAACCGATGCTATTCGGCTCGTGTGACCGAAAAGAAGCGATCGAGTTGGCGGTGGTGGGTCTCGCATCACCGATCAAGGACGTGGCCTCCCAAGCAGACTACCCTTCACCGGCGCACATGGTGCGAAGGCTGTCATTATATGAGCGAGCGCCACCCGGAGGTATACCAGGATAAATTCAAGCGTGTGGTGGTCCCGGTCGAGGCAGATGAAGATGAAGGCTCTGCGGGAGATCAAGAGGTAGCAGTGGCTGAATGGACTCGGGGGGCAAGCCCCGTGTCCTGCAAGTGGGTTAAGCCACAAGGTCCTCCAAGAGGGTTTGACTTCGACGTGACCAAAGCTGAGCAGATTTTCGACCTCTTACTTAAGGAGAAGCAGCTAAAGGTACCCGAAGGCCACAAGATCCGCACGGCTCAGGAGCTGAACGGAAAGCCATAATGCAAGTGGCATAACACGTTCACCCATGCCACCAACGACTGCCTGTGGCGTCAGCAGATCCAAATGGCGATAGAACAAGGGCGTCTAATTTTCAGCCAGTACGCCATGAAAGTCGACACACACCCCTTCCCCGCCGTTAACATGGTGGAGTGCACTTACCCTGGGAGGTGCCAGCCAAGTTTCTCGTTCAACATCAACATGGTAGGACCTGGGCACCACTCTGGTAAGGACAGAGACGAGGGCAGCTGCTCTCATAATGAGGACAAGGAGGAAGCCGTTCCACGCGATCGGCTCCGGCACGATGGCAAGCGCTACATCACAGAGGGAGAAGTGAAGAATGTGAGATATCAGCGACCTCTCTCTGATCACCTCCTCAACAAATACGTGAGTCAATACGACCAACGCCGACGATACGACAAAGACGACGAAAGAGATCGTCTGGCTAGAGACGCTAGGAGACATCGTCGGCATGATCGCGACGAGGATATATATGAGCGCCACGCCAAGGAAAAGTCGAGAGAGCAAGACGACGTGGATAGACACTGGGACTGTCCCTTCTTCAGACACTGCTGGGATTCAGGAATGAGCCGATTGCCTACAATCGGCAACTGCCCAGAATATAGACATAAGAAGAAGGATGCAGCTAACGTGTCCGTGTTCAAACGTCTAGGGCCTCTCCCGCCTCGGAACAAGTACGCTGAGTCCTCTCGGGTGGAAGATCTCGAGGAACAAGAAGACGATGATGAAGAAGAAGAAGATAAGTACCACCGGCCAAGGTGGTGCCCTGATGGACTCAGCCGTTCCCAAAAGCGTAGGGTTCAGTGGGTACGTGGTTTGGAGGAAGTCGAAAGGTTATACCTGCACACGTTAAGGAAGGCGCGACCGGATTTGGCCGCGAAAATTCAGCGAACTCTGGACGAAGAAGGACGGCCACAAAAGAAAGAGTGGCGCCCCAGACAAAAGGAAGCCGATGATGAGACATCGGCTGGCACAAACATGGTGTTCATCCTTCCGACGGAGTTTAGTGCTCCAGGATTAGACGAAGCACCTGTGGCACAACTTGACTGCAGCCCACGGCCAGTTATCTTTGAGAAGCCACGAGAAAGAAGTTACATACATCTGAAGGCCCTGTACTTGCGAGGTTATATCAATGGGCAGCCTGTCAACAAGATGCTGGTGGACACCGGAGCGGCAGTCAACATTATGTCATACTCCATGCTACGACGGTTGGGACGCTCTAGCTCGGACCTGATCAAGACCAACGTTACACTGAGCGATTTCAACGGCCAAGCATCTGACGCACAAGGTGTTCTGAACGTGGATCTGACCGTAGGAAGGAAAACCATCCCTACGACGTTCTTTATTGTCGATAGCAAGAGCACCTATGCTGTCCCGCTAGGGAGAGATTGGATCCACGCCAACTGTTGCATTCCATCCACGATGCACCAATGCTTAATACAGTGGGATGGAGATGAAGTAGAGGTCGTCCACGCAGATGACTCAGCCAAGATTTCAACGGCTGGCATGAACGTTTGGGAGACGACAGGCCAAGAGCCACTCTCAGGCATCAATTTGGATGACTGCGAGCGCATCGACGTGACGAAGGACGGGGTTAGGCTGGTCTTATCCACCGGCCTGACCATATAGCAAGAACAAATCTATGGACGAACGTGGCGAGGCCGATCCTTGTGATCGGCCCCAAAGATCTATGGACGAACATTGCAAAACCTTCATTGAGCGATTCAATCAACATGGAGGCCGATTCCAGCAATCGGCCAAAATTATCCTCACTATACGTTCTGCCTGTGTTCAACGTCGATCTAATGGGCAATGGGTTTACGTCGGCTGATGAGCTGGAAGAAGTCAACACGGGTCCTAACGGAGCCGACGTTCAAGCACAGTGCCTTGGCTAACTACAGAGCCGATATCCGCAGTTACCTGGCAGATTTGGCTCGGGGGGGCACCTAATCAGATGAACATGTGCGATACATGTGCAGTGAAATATTGGGGGCCGATAGAAGAATCGGCCAGTAAAAAAAAAATTTTTGCCAGGTCACGCGGAGAAGTGGAGGAGGCAAGGCATCATGATGAAGGATAGTGCGACGGTTCTGCTCTGCCACGACATGACCCGACGAAGAAAAAGCAGAGTGATTTTGGAATTGTCATTTCCAAAACCAGGGGGCATGTGTTATCACCAGAATTTGACCGGATCAGAGGTGGGCCGCGATTAAAGATGGGCTTGAAGAATATACATGGAAGAAATACATGAATCGGCCTTGTATACAAAGTTTGGGCTAGTTTGCCCGTGTATCTGTAATATAGTAGGATACGTGTCGGTTAGATAGAGTTTGGCTCGTGCACGGTTGGGATTATTCCCACGTTAGAAAGTCTACGGACTATAAATATGTATCTAGGGTTTCTGAAATAAACAACAATCACGTTCACCACAAACCAATCTAGGCGCATCGCCAACTCCCTTGTCTCGAGGGTTTCTTCCGGGTAAACATCATGCTGCCTAGATCGCATCTTGCGATCTAGGCGATAAACGTTTATTCGTCTGTTCATGCGTTGCTCGTGCTGAAGCCTTGTTGATGGCGAGCAACGTAGTTATCATAGATGTGTTAGTGTTAGCATTGTTTCATCGTATCATATGCTTTCGTCCGTGCAACCCTTAGACGTCTAGCCGCCCTTACACCTATCTTAGGTGTAAGGGCGGCACCTCGCTTGATCATTATTTAGTAGATCCGATCCGTTATGATTGCTCCTTGTTCTTCAAGGATTAGTTTAATATCTGCATAGTTAGGCCTTACAAACGGGTTGAAGGATCCAAGTGGCACGTAGGGTGTAGTTTGCTAGCCCTAAACAGGATGTTCCGGGGATCAACTTCATGTTGGTTTTTAGGCCTTGTCTAGGGTCGGTTTACGATCACCGTGCGTGGCCGCCAGGCTCAATCACGCGTAGGATGTTCCGATTATGTGGTGAAAACCCTAAATCGTAGTAGGTCGTTTTAGCTTTATTTTGATCAAGCAGGACCACCATGTGATCGTACACCTCGTACGAATCGTGGGTGGATCGGCTCCTTGAGCCGATTCACAGGACAACCTGAGAGCCGATCGAGGCTCGTATTTAATGTTTACGTGTATGCCATGCAGGAAACTAAGCGAGGCAAATCCATCACCTTCCTGACCAGGTATAGGTCAGGTGGCACGCCCTTGCACCAGCATCGGACGTGCGTGCCGAGTCTTTGCGGGCCGTCGCTCGAGGGACCGGGGCCAGCCGCAGTCCTGGGAGCCTCCCGGCTCTACTGTGTTGCCCGTCGCTGCTCGCCGGTGGGTTTCTGACCGCAACAATCTGAAATACAATCTACTGCAATTGTTCTTTACTGTTCTTCGCAAACAATCATCATCATCCACACTATACATCTAATCCTTTGTTTTCAGCAAGCCGGTGAGATTGACAACCTCGCTGTTACGTTGAGGCAAAGTACTGTGATTGTGTTGTGCAGGTTCCACGTTGGCGCCGGAATCCCTGGTGTTGCGCCGCACTATACTCCGCCGCCATCAACCTTCAACGTGCTTCTTGGCTCCTACTGGTTCGATAACCTTGGTTTCTTACTGAGGGAAAACTTGCTGCTGTGCGCATCACACCTCCTCTTGGAGTTCTCAACGGACGTGTTAACTACGCCCAATCACTCACCACCTCGCTCGTCTCGGTTCGCTCCACAACGTGGAGGCCGTGCTCGACTTTCCGCGAGCCGGCTGCGGTTGACTTCTTCCTCGCTACTCCACAGTGGCAGCCAACATGGCACACCGGCCCACCTGTCATCGCACGGGCTAGTTCCTCTCTTGATGAGAGAAGTTCCTCAGATCCGATCTGAATCTGTAACTTTTGCAGTTAGGCCCCTACATCTTTTTAATCCTAACTCGCGGTCCTTTACTCTATTTCTTTTGTTGGTAACCCCCGCATCTCTAGAGATCCAACATGGACCCCATTTGCTTCGTCACCGTCCCAGTCAACATCCAGACGAACGCATCAGTGCCTGTGGCTAGCTCTTCTATGTATAAAATGTTTCCCCTTATCTGTGTTTTCCTAAAATTCCAAAAAATGTTAAAAACTTGTAAAAATGTTATATATGAAAAAATTTCAGAAAAATATGAGGAACATGAATATGCCATCCATATGCATGTTTGCATCTCACATCATATCAAACGATGATAGTTTGTGCATATCATCTGATAGAACACCGGGAGTATTTTGGATTCCGACTAAGGTTTCTCCGCTTCTTTTAATTTTGAATTAACTTACCCATGCCATGTATTTTCCATGTTAACCAACATTTAATTTTGTCAGTAGATAAATAACTTGAACCATATAATTGTGCGTCGGGATTCCGTTCCTGCTTAATCTGGATAAGTTGCATTGCAGCATCCCTACCATGTCATGCATATCATATCTTGATCAGGCTGATTCTTCTTCCGTACTAGTAATAATTGCATGCGTCAAGTGTTCCAGCATTTGCTTCTTCTTGAATAGGATCACGAAGCGCTGATGCGAGATACGATAATTTCTTCCGCAGTGTTTCACAGACGATCCCTCCCTCTTCACATGTTCTATTTCATTTGTTTACCGTAATAAGCATATATATCCTTTCCTTACACATCGCCCGTTGTTTGTTGTTTGGAAAGCTTGCGAGTCGTAGCGCGTGTTTAGGGTTCTGTTGTTTATCACGATTTTTTATCGAGATATGTTTGGGTTGATACATGTTTCATCTAAATATAATATTGGTGAAGTTAATCATGATGATTTTTTGCAAATAAAATTTGAGGTGGGATACCAATTAATGGAGAGGCACTAGTGCGAGACACCTTTGTCGACCACTACTGATTGAGCGCTCTACCCCTACGTGTGGGAGTAGAACCCCCATCACCCACTACCTTTTCTCGAGTTTGTAAAGTCACTTCATGGCTATGGTTTTATCTACATTTTGTATTTTATTCTAACCACCCAACTCCACACCATACATATTTGCATACATATGAAAATGCAATTAAGGTAGTGGTATTTCGTATTGTTTGTTGTGGAGAGTCAAAACTACATTTAAGATCAAAACATGAAATTTGACGTCTACAGTTCACATTATTATATATGTACAATATATCTATTCTGTAGTACAAACAATGGATAAGCATAAGTCTTAAGACCATGGAAATATCATATATTAATCAAACGGGAGGGAAGAGGTAAGGAATAGGGTAGAGATACTCCCTACTAAATTACAGTAGATTGCACCTCAGTTTTATCATAAGTCAAAACTTTTAATGTTTGACCTAAGATAGAAGAAAACATTGTCATGAAGAAAGCAAGTACATGGAAGCATATTTTGTAATGAATCTAATGATTCTAATTTGATATTCTAAATTATTCATTCTTAATAGAAACTTGGTCAAACTTACAACAATTTGAGTTACTATAAACTTAGAATGAAAAAAAACAAGAGACAATATATTGAAGTTCACAGAAAAGCTATTGCATATATGCATATTTAAATGTGGGAGTAATAAAATTTAAGATAGTGACTAAAACGACATATATAATTTCACAATCCAAAACCAAAAAATTTCTGCCCAATTCTTACTAAAACCGTTCATAGTAGCTTGAGTTGCACTTACACATCATTGAAAGGAATTCGAGATAACATGCTGGGATTAGGGTGTAAACCATATGGCCTTTGACCAGGCCAAACACGGGTGTCCAGCTGGAAGGTTAGCGGGGTACAACCATGGATACTCAACATCTGGTCGACTGTCATCCGTATGGTGGTCAAAGTGGTTTCGTGTGGAGAAGACGCCGTTAACCACGTCGAATTCCATGATGTAAGGATGTGTGTTGGGGATGTGTTCCATGTTGGAGCCCGGCATGATGTTGGTGAAGTAGACGCAGTTGGGACTCAGCCACGTCTTCTTCCTCGCAGGCTCCTCCAAGCACACCGACTGACTGTGGCTGCCGATCAGGAAGGCGCGGCCGCCAAGGTGATGCACCTCCCGCCACCCCCACGGGCTGCCCGGCTCGTACCTCTGGATCCTCATCGGCTGCCACCGCCTCACCAACGATCCATTGATGCCGCCCATGCGCGGCATGCCATCCAGGTCGCTCCACACCACGTGCAGCGCGCCGTCCTCCGAGAACACCATGTGCTTGCCGTACCGCAGCAGCTGGTCGCGCGGCACCTGGCTCGTTGCGAACAGTACCGGCTTCACCGGAGTACCGGGAGGCGCCGCCGCGTCTAGCGCCCATATCCTCCCGCAGGCTGTCATGTAATAGAACCTCCCGCCGTGGTACACCACGTCGAAGCCGGTGTTCAGGCTGATATGGCGGTCATCCAACTCGTCCTCGGGGATTGGGTCCGGCGGGTGTGGCTCGCCCTGCACGAACGGCCAGTCCAGCCTCTGCCACCCACTACGGCGGGAGTTGGTGAACGCCACGCCGTGCCACATCCGGCACAGCACGGCGACCGCGTAGTCCCCCGAGCTCGGGTCCGGCGAGAAGGCTATCCTCTCGATGTAGCGTCGCTGCAGGGTGCGGCTGCACACCGTACTCGGGTTGCCCGCCAATCTGAGCAGCGGTGGCAACTTGACCGCCCGCGCCTTGACGTCCGCCGCCGACATGAGCGCGTTCACCAGCGTGATGCACAGGTTGGCGTCGACGAGGGCCAGCCACCCCCCGCTGGAGCCCACGCACCGTGCACCCGGGAACGTCAGCGTCAGGTTGCCGTTCTTGGGCAGCGACACGAACTTGAATTCCTCCCAGTCGTAGACGCTGGAGCCGCCAGGGATCACCACCCACGGCGACGGCATCGACGTCCGTGGGTCGGACACCGGGATTGTTTCCCTCCACGCCCGGCACACGCCGCGGAAGCGCACGAGATCGGGGAAACCCAGGAGGTCGCGTATGCAATAGAGCAGGTCGATCGGCAGGCCGGCAGCCCAGTCTCGGAACTCCGGCGATGTTGCGTCAATCTCCATCTCTATCTCGCCGGCAATGGAGTCTTAATTTACTACGTGCAAATGTGCAATGCAACCTAATACTAGTGCCCAAGACATTTAACACGAGACGAACTGATCGTACCTGACTCAACTAGTACGATTCTAGGACACGGACAATTGCTAACTTTTGAAGTGGCGTAGCTGTATCCAAGAGTTTAAGGATCGCCAAGAGTCCTAATTGCTATTTTTTCTACGGATTTGCTGGAAATCAGGCGCCTTATACTTAATAAGTTTTAGTCGAGCGCTTGGAGATTAGTATTTTGTGTTTGTAGATTCGTGCTCTGACTTTTGGGCTGTTTGTGTGTGTGTGTTTGTGTTGTTGTTGGCCCGACGTGTAAGCGGGCTGACTTGTTTTTTTCTGGCTTTGTGAAGTGGGCTCGTGGTGACGGTTCCTATCTATAAGGCGTCTTTCTCTCTCCCATGGAATCCCTTACCGCGCATTTCAGTTGCGCGTGTGTTGCAAACGACATATTTCCAGTTGCACGTGGGTTGAACTGAGGTTTAATCGGTTACACGTGAGTTGCAACTGATTTTGTTTTTCCAATTGCATGAGCGTTGCAACTGAGATTGTTCTAGTTGCGCATATGTTGCAACTAAGAATTTCCATATACATGTGGGTTGCAACTGAGAATTTTTTCAGTTACGCCCGCGTCGTAACTAGGAATTTCCACTTACATGTGGGTTGCAACTGATATATTTTTTTCCAATTGCATGAGCGTTGCAACTGAGATTTTTCCAGTTACGCATATGTTGCAACTAAGAATTTCCACGTACATGTGGGTTGCAATTGAGATTTTTCTAGTTAGGCATGCGCCGCAACTAAGAATTTCCATTTACATGTGGATTGCAACTGAGTTTTTTCCAGTTACACGTAAATTGCTACTAAGATTTTTCTTATGTCTTAAATGGTTGCACAGATTATTTTTTCTAGTGAAAAATGCGAACGCACAAAACTGGACGCCAAAATTAAAGTAGTACACGGCTTAATAAGCTACTGATGTCAGCGACTTAGACTTATTAAGTCTCAGGCGACTGATCTCTAGACGCTCCCTTTTTTAAACGGTTCTCAGAATTTGATTGTGGACTGAAAAATATTTTTACAAGAATTCTAGTTTAACAAGATCTTATGAGATCGGGCCCACTAGCTTTTAGCAACTTCTAAGTCTTCAGTAAAACTATCGGCATTTCTGCCCGGGCTCATCGGAAGAGTTCTGTTAAAAACACTTTTAGGTACTAGGTTGTTTTGGATGGGTGGTATATATATGTAGAACCCAAACTCTACAAACCAGAAGAGAAGCGTACTTTTTGTTTTACAAAAATTCCGTCGATCTATTGATAATCTTCAACATACAAAGAGCCAAAAGAGTAATAAATATTATAAATAGATACTTGGACCACCTAGTAACGACTATAAATACTAGGTAGAACGAATTTTTGTTTCTTCCTTCCATTCTATCTGTTTAAGTAGTCTCCTTCTCAAGTAGATATGCTTGCATGGTGTGTTGTTTCAGTATGAACCTTGGTTAAAACTTGCTTGCATGGAAAAGATGGATTCAAAAGTGAATATGTTTTTCCTTTCTTATCTTGTGTTACATAAGAGGTTTTTCGAATGACGCTTTAGAACAAATTGCTCGCCATGCTTCATTGCGTTCGAAACCCTGTCTTTTATTTAGTGACTTTGTTCTATCTACAAGATCATTCCACAGATTTCCTGATCGAGATCTTGATCCTTGTTAGGCTTACTCGTGGAAAAAAACTTCATGCCTTAGGTGTTCCCAGGTAATTAAGCACGTGTCGCAAGGCCCACTCACGCGTAAAAAGAGGAAGTTACTCCGTCGTTCTGCCGGGAGCTTTGGTTCTCGCACGGTCGTGCAGTCAAATCAACATCGTGGCGGTCGCCACGCGTTTGTCATCATGGTGCAGGGCCCACTAATGGCTGGTCACATAGGCATCTCTACAGAGGTGACCGAGCATGACATCATCGCCAGCACTGTCGTCGTGAACACATTAAAGAACTTTACAAATGATGGAAAGATTGAAGATTAGAGTTGATTACAATCATCGGGTGTATAAAGATTCTCAGTGTATGCTCGATTGCAGGAACTCGAGCATAGCCTCGGGGGCTACTTCCATCGAACCGCTGACCGCGCACCCGATAGAAAGAGAAGTGGACAAAAATGTACAAGTTTTCGTTACAAGGTCGGAGAACCCGGGTCGAGTAAATCCTCGGATGGAAAGTCTTTTGAGCCTATGCCTAGTTATAAGTACCTGACCATAGCCTCAGTGGCTAATCCCATCGGGAGCGCGATCGCACACCCGATAGAAAGAAAATATTCAATCACTCAGGTACATTGTTCAATAAAAGTTATATAATATTTCAATGCAAGAATTATAAAGATTCGAGTCTCGTGGGTTAATCCCATCGGGAGCGCTGATCGAGCACTCGATAGAAAAGCAAGTATGCAATATACATGAAAAAAGAAGAATGAAAGCACAAGAATTTAAAGTTTCGAGTTTATGTTTAGTGGTAAACACTTAGAACACAATCTCGTCATTTACTCCCATCGGGAGCGCATAATGCACACCTAATAAATATGAACCTACAAATTCGACCAGTACAACAGCCAAACAAGGCATCCGACAAAAAATTCCTAAACCGTGTCCGCCGCGGTAACATGTCTAGATGTCGTGCTTTTCAGTATGAAGGTCAGACCCCAAGATCAGTCCTGTGAGGCCTGGTATCACACAAGGTGCACTCTTGCTAGAATAATATCCATAGCGATGATATGATGAAAAATCCCGACAGACGTGTTGGGTACCCTTAAAACATTTAGCTGGAATTCAGAACTCGATAAGACCTCTGCGGCCCGAGCTGAATTATGCCAGTAATCCGAATTCATATATGGGGACTCGAATTTGAAGTAGGTTCACATGTTTTTTCCCAAGAGCAATTAACTGGTTTCCGATCCATCAGATGCACCAGGCTTGTTTACCAATATCACTATGACAATATAATATCAAAAAGCAGTCAAAAATATTGGCTCAAATGCAATTTAGGGTTCGTGGAGCAAAGGAACAAGTCAAGATTTGAGACTCAACCCGAGTTTGTGACTCGAGTAGAGTCTTGGGGACTACTGATACGGGTATACCATATCGGGTACTTGGATCCAAGAGGGAGTCCAGAAGGCCCATGAAGCCCAAGAAGAATCGAAGACTAGAAACTAGATAAAAATAGGCAAGTGTTGGCCACGTTGGGTAAACCAACATATAACATGTAACCGACTAAGGATTGGACTCTAAGAACTAGCACTCTATATAAGGGCCAGGAGGAGCCACCGGGAAGGAGATCCAGAGCTTTTGTAATGCCACGTCATTGTAAACCCTAGTTTCAATGTAATCTCGGCAACTTTAGCTTCCAATCTACTTTCGTCGAATACCTCGTTTGTCTGTCAAGTCCATGAAACCACCAGCGCTCTCTCTTTCCTTAAACCCAAGTCCATACTTATGGGCATTACCGAGGTTAACCCTCGTCAGCGGGCCAGCCTTATCGGCATGATAATGCTAGCGTTCCCTCCAAAATCATTGTATTTTCCCCTAATTCTCTTTCACAACACACATTTTCACTCCCGCGTCGCCGCCCACTCCCTCCACCCCCCGCCCGCCAAGCCCAGATCCCACTGTGACACCATGGCGCCGACAAAGTACGTAGGCCCCCATGCAATGACGGACGCGCCCCCAAAGAAGAAGGGCAAGGCGGAGAAGGAGTGACCGTAGGGGATTTCTGTAGGATAACGTAGCATAGAAAACAAAAAATTTCCTACCGCGAACACGCAATCCAAGCCAAGATGCAATCTAGAAGACGGTAGCAACGAGGGGTTTAACGAGTCTCACCCTTGAAGAGATTCCAAAGCCTACAAGATGAGGCTCTTGTTGCTGCGGTAGACGTTCACTTGCCGCTTGCAAAAGCGCGTAGAAGATCTTGATCACCGGCGCCACGAACGGGCGGCACCTCCGTACTCGGTCACACGTTCGGTTGTTGATGAAGACGACGTCCACCTCCCGTTCCAGCGGGCAGCGGAAGTAGTAGCTCCTCTTGAATCCGACAGCACGACGGCGTGGTGTCGGTGGCGGTGGAGAACTCCGGCGGAGCTTCGCTAAAGCACGCGGGAGCTATGGAGGAGAGGGGGCGGCTAGGGTTTGGGAGGGGGTGGCCGGCCACTTGGGGGGTGCGGCCAGGTGGTGGTCTTGAGGTGGCCGGCCCCTCCCCTTGTCCCTCATTATATAGGTGGAAGCCCCAAGGGTTGGACTACAAGTCTCCGAATAAGACCCGAACCCAAAACCTTCCATATGATAGGGAAACCTACCCAAGCTAGGACTCCCACTAGAGGTGGGAGTTCCACCTTCCATGGAGGGGGTGGCCGGCCCCCTTTGGGGGAGTCCACTTGGGACTCCTAGGGACTCCACCTTCCTTGGTGGTTTCTTCCGGACTTTTCTAGAACCTTCTAGAACCTTCCATAGAACCTTCCGCATCATTTTAAATCACATAAAATGACATCCTATATATGAATCTTATTCTCCGGACCATTCCGGAACTCCTCGTGATGTCCGGGATCTCATCCGGGACTCCGAACAAATATTCGAACTCCATTCCATATTCAAGTTCTACCATTTCAACATCCAACATTAAGTGTGTCACCCTACGGTTCGCGAACTATGCGGACATGGTTGAGTACTCACTCCGACCAATAACTAATAGCGGGATCTGGAGATCCATAATAGCTCCCACATATTCAACGATGACTTTAGTGATCGAATGAACCATTCACATACGATACCAATTCCCTTTGTCACGCGATATTTTACTTGTCCGAGGTTTGATCATCGGTATCACTCTATACCTTGTTCAACCTCGTCTCCGACAAGTACTCTTTACTCGTACCGTGGTATGTGGTCTCTTATGAACTTATTCATATGCTTGCAAGACATTAGACGACATTCCACCGAGAGGGCCCGGAGTATATCTATCCGTCATCGGGATGGACAAATCCCACTTGTTGATCCATATGCCTCAACTCATACTTTCCGGATACTTAATCCCACCTTTATAACCACCCATTTACGCAGTGGCGTTTGGTGTAATCAAAGTACCTTTCCGGTATAAGTGATTTACATGATCTCATGGTCATAAGGACTAGGTAACTATGTATCGAAAGCTTATAGCAAATAACTTAATGACGAGATCTTATGCTACGCTTAATTGGGTGTGTCCATTACATCATTCATACAATGATATAACCTTGTTATTAATAACATCCAATGTTCATGATTATGAAACTAATCATCCATTAATCAACAAGCTAGTTAAGAGGCATACTAGGGACTCTTTGTTGTTTACATATCACACATGTACCAATGTTTCGGTTAATACAATTATAGCATGGTATATAAACATTTATCATAAACATAAAGATATATAATAACCACTTTTATTATTGCCTCTTGGGCATATCTCCAACAGATCTCCCACTTGCACTAGAGTCAATAATCTAGATTACATTGTAAGGAACCTAACACCCATGGCATTCCGGTGTTGGTCATGCTTTGCCCTAGGGAGAGCTTTAGTCAACGGATCTGCTACATTCAGATCGGTGTGTACTTTGCAAATCTTTACTTCTCCATCTTCGATGTACTCGCGAATCGAATGATAACGCAGCTTGATATGCTTCAGCCTCTTGTGTGACCTTGGTTCTTGTGCATTGGCGATGGCACCCATGTTGTCACGAGTATATGACTAGTGGGTCCAATGCACTAGGAACCACACCGAGCTCTACAATGAACCTCTTCATCCATACCGCTTCTGATGAAGCCTCTGAAGCCGCTATGTACTCCGATTCTGTTGAAGACTTCGCCACCGTGCACTTCTTCGAGCTTGCCCAGCTCTCTGCAGCACCATTCAATATAAACACGTACCTAGGCTGTGACTTAGAGTCATCAGGATCAGTGTTCCAACTTGCATCGGTGTAACTTGTTACAACGAGCTCTTGGTCAACGATGTCTACGGGTGCTTCTATTCTTGTAGACGAGTGTTGGGCCTCCAAGAGCAGAGGTTTGTAGAACAGCAGCAAGTTTCCCTTAAGTGGATCACCCAAGGTTTATCGAACTCGGGGAGGAAGAGGTCAAAGATATCCCTCTCATGCAACCACTGCAACCACAAAGCAAGAAGTCTCTTGTGTCCCCAACACACCTAATAGGTGCACTAGTTCGGCGAAGAGATAGTGAAATACAGGTGGTATGAATAAATATAAGCAGTAGCAACGGCACTGAGAAAAGTGCTTGCTGGCGTGTGGTTGATGGTGGTAATATTGCAGGAAGTACGGATGCAGTAAACGAGTAAACAAGCAGCGATAGCGATATTTAGGAACAAGGCCTAGGGATCATACTTTCACTAGTGGACACTCTCAACATTGATCACATAACAGAATAAATAGATAGATGCTAGACTCTACACTCTCTTGTTGGATGATGAACACCACTAATCGTGTAGGATTACACGAACCCTCAATGCCGGAGTTAACAAGCTCCACAATATTCGATGTTCATATTTAAATAACCTTAGAGTGCATGACAGATCAACATAACCAAACCAAGTACTAACATAGCATGCACACTCGTCACCTTCACGCTACGAAAGGAGGCATAGATCACATCAATACCATCATAGCAATAGTTAACTTCATAATCTACAAGAGATCACAATCATAGCCCACGCCAAGTACTACACGATGCACACATCGTCACCATTACACCGTGCGGGAGGAATAAACTACTTTAATAACATCACTAGAGTAGCACACGGATAAATTGTGATACAAAACACATTGCAATCATAAAGGGATATAAATAAGCACTTCACTATGCCATTCATAACGAGTGAATAAGTATTACGTGAAATATAGCCTAAGAGACCCACACGGTGCACACACTGTCACCTTTACACACGTGGGACAAGGAGTCTCCGGAGATCAAATAAGTAAAATCCACTTGACTAGCATAATGACATCTAGATTACAAGCATCATCATATGAATCTCAATCATGTAAGGCAGCTCATGAGATTATTGTATTGAAGTACATAGGAGAGAGATTAACCACATAGCTACCGGTACAGCCCCGAGCCTCGATGGAGAACTACTCCCTCCTCATGGGAGACAGCAGCGTTGATGAAGATGGCGGTGGTGTCGATGGAGAAGCCTTCCGGGGGCACTTCCCCGTCCCGGAACAGAGACTCCTGTCCCCCAGATCTTGGCTTCGCGATGGCGGCGGCTCTGGAAGGTTTTCCCTGGTTTCGTCGAACGTGATAGGGTTTTCGCGACGGAGACCTTAAGTAGACGGAAGGGCGGCGTCAGAGGGGGCCTTGTGGGCCCACACACTAGGGGGGCGCGACCCCCCCTCTGGCCGCGCCAGGGTGGCGTGTGGGGCCCCCAGGGCTTCCCTCTGGCGGCTCTCGGGTGTTCTGGAAGCTTCGTCCAATTATAAGACTCTGGGCGTTAATTTCGTCCAATTCCGAGAATATTTCCTTACTAGGATTTCTGAAACCAAAAACAGCAGAAAACAGGAACTGACACTTCGGCATCTCGTCAATAGGTTAGTTCCGGAAAACGCATAATAATGACATATAATGTGTATAAAACATGTAGATATCATCAATAATGTGGCATGGCACATAAGAAATTATCGATACGTCGGAGACGTATCAGCATCCCCAAGCTTAGTTCTCGCTCGTCCCGAGCGGGTAAACGATAACAAAGATAATTTCTGGAGTGACATGCCATCATAAACTTGATCATACTATTGTAAGCATATGTAATGAATGCAGCGATCAAAACAATGGTAAATGACATGAATAAACAAATGAATCATAAAGCAAAGACTTTTCATGAATAGTATTTGTTGACGTCAGAAACCCACTGGCGGGCAGAGACGGGCAACACCGTAGAGCCGGGAACAACTAGGGCTGCGGCTGGCCCTAGTCCCTCTGAGCGACGGCCCGCAAAGCCTCCTGGTCGCACGCACCGATGTTTATCACAAGGGCGTGCCACCCGACCTATACCCGGTCGGGAAGGTGTGGATGATGCCTCGCTTAGTTTCTGCGGGGCACACACGTAAACGTTAAATACGAGCCTCGATCGGCTCTCGGGTTATCCTGTGAATCGGCTCAAAGAGCCGATCCACCCATGATCCGGACGAGGTGTCCGAATATATGGTGGTCCTGCTTGATCAAGGTAAAGCTAATGAGATCTACGACGATTTAGGGTTTTCACCACATAATCGGATCATCCTACTCACGATCGGGCCTCGCGCTCGCGCACGGTGACCGTAAACCGATCCTAGATAGGGCCTAAAAACCAACACGAGGTTGATCCCGGAACATCCGTTCTAGGACTAGCAAACGCCACCCTACACGCCGCTGGATCCTCCGACCCCTCGTAAGGCCTAACTATTGCAGATATTAAACTAATCCTTGTAGAACAAGGAGCAATCGTAACGGATCAGATCTACTAAACTATGATCAAGCGGGGTGCCGCCCCTACGCCTAAGATAGGCGTAAGGGCGGCTAGACATGCAAGGTTGCACCACGAAAGCATGCAGCATGAAGAACAATGCTAACCCTAACATGTCTAAGATAACTACGTTGCTCGCCATCAAAAAGGCTTCAGTACGAGCAACGCATGAACAACGTAGGCAGCTTGGCTGCCTAGATCGCAAGATGCGATCTAGGCAGCATGATGCTTACCGGTAGAAACCCTCGAGACGAAGGAGTTGGCGATGCGCCGAGATTTGTTTGTGGTTGAACGTTGGTTGTTGTTTATTCCATAAACCCTAGGTACATATTTATAGTCCAGCGGACTTTCTAATGTGGGCGTGCACCAAACCGTGCACGAGTAAGATTCTAACTTCTAAAATAAGATGCGATCTAATATGTTACAGATACATGGGCAATTAAGCCCAACTTGGTATAAAAGGCCAATTCACGTATCTCTTCTATATATATATTCTTCAAGTCCATCCTGATCGCGGCCCACCTCTGACTTGGTCAAATTCTGGTGATAACACATGCCCCCCTGGTTTTGGAAATGACATTTCCAAAATCATTACGCTTTCTTTCGTCGGGTCATGTCGTGGCGGAAGCGTAACTGCCGCAGAATCTTCCATCATCACGCCTCGCCTCCCGGGCTTCTCTGTATGCACTGTCAATCCCGGCCTCACGTCCTCGAGAACCGTCATGGCATTAAATCTCCACTACACTCTCTTTATTTATCTGTGCCAAACGGTTCACCACTCCATCGCCTTGCTCTGCTCCGTTCACCAAACCAAAAAACCCTTCTCTTCTGCAACCATGTCTTCCTCTTCCTCCTCTCGCTTCGTGCACCTCTCTCCAACCATTGCCGAAGAACAAAGAAGAGGACGATCTCCGCTCCGGGCGCACCCCATCTCCTCCGACAAGGAGAAGAAGGGAGGAGAAGCGGAGAAGACCAAGGCCTCCCCCTCCACCAAGCTCCCGCCGAAGAAGCGCCCACGCACGTGGGCGGACAGCGAGGACGACGGTGATGACGAGGAAGAAGAAGATGAGGAGGAGGAAGATGATTCCTCCGCCTCCATTGGGTATCCTCCAACGAAGCGCTTCCGCGGCTGGGCGGATAGCGAGGACGATGATGATGACGAGGAGGAGGAAGAGGCTACAGCCGACGGCTGGGGCAGCAGCGGCGAGGAGCTTCCCGGGAGCGGCGCCGACGACCTCGACGACGGCGACGATGAGGACAGCGACGACTAGTAGAATAGGACTAACAGTAGCAGTGCACTAGGCACTAGATCCCTCTTTTGAGAGCCATCGGCTCTTCTTGTAAAGCTGCTCCTTTGAATTAATGAGAATTGTTCTTCTAATTTCTCCTTTCATTAATCCAATTTTCATCCTTCCGCCCGCCACACCAAGACCGATAGTGACGAATCGGGTTATCATTGTTTTTCTCGACCGTGGCGTTTTGCAGTTCCGCAGCCGATGACTATTCATCGGCTAATTTGAGGAACCAATCTCTTCTCTTCTTGCAGCACTAGTACGGTCCAAACCTCGTACCAGACGACGGCTTTTCCTTCCCAGTTCCTCCCTGAGATGATCATGACGCAATAACAACCGAGGTAACTCCAATCGGCTCTTAAACATAGGGCACCTATAGGCCTGTTGTCCCCCGACTCTCAGCCAAAACAAAACAAAGGCGAGGATACGCGAATTAGCTGTATGGACCTGGGTTTGATCATGTCTGAGGGAGCTTCTTATGCAGAGCCAGCCGATTTGAACATAAATCGGCTTCTCAAAGCAGAGAGCCTTCAAGGTGAGCTTCCCCCCGAGCCTTCTTCAGTTCTTGCCGGCCAGGTCGGCTCCTTTCCTTTGGTGGATCTGATGCGATCCATCCTTGACCTGATCCGCACGTCCAGGCTGCTCCTGGCATTGTTCTTGAAGAGAGGATCTAAGTCCTTAGACTACTCCATTGAGGAGCTCTTCCATTAGTGCTCCCTGACCCTCTGATCGTAACAGTTACTCCTCTTAAGTCGATGTCTGCTGCATCGGCTGTGCTCGAAAATTTTCGAATTTCAGATTTTTTGGCCGACTGGTGCATCGGCCCCCATACTCCAATACCCATCACCAAAAGATGAGATGCTTCCGTTGCATATCCTCGTATTTTATCCCCCTGGGTGCCCCCCCGAGCCGATTCTGTCAAGAGAATTGATGGTATCGGCTCTGTTGGATAACATGTTGAACCCGAGCAGAACGGTGGGTGAGGATAATTTTGGCCGATTGCTGGAATCGGCCTCCATGTTGATTGCTCGGTGAAGGTTTTGTAATGTTCCTTCATAAATTTTTTGGGGCCGATCACAAGGATCAGCCTCGCCATGTTTGCTCATTGACATGCTCTTGTTACTCGCTCAGGCCGGTAGACCGAACCAGCCCAATCTCTGATTTTATCACGTTGGTGCGCTTGCTGTCGTCCACCTTGGATGTATCGTGTAACCGTGGAGCACTGAGCTTCGTCGGAAGAACGAGCACCATGTTTGTGCCAGCCGATGTTTCATCATTGGCTTTCCTTTGCTTGGGGCGCCACTCCATCTTCCGTGGACGACCCTCTTCATCCAGGGTTCGCTGAACCTTTGCAGCCAGATCAGGCCTTGCTTTTCTCAATGTATGCAAGTATAACCTCTCGGCTTCTTCCAGGCCGCGCAATCGTTGAACCCTGCGTTTCTGGGAACGGCTGAGTCCATCAGGGCACCACCTTGGCCGGTGGTACCTGTCTTCTTCTTCTCCCTCGTCTTCTGAATCTTCGAGATCTTCCAACCGAGGGGACTCAGCTCGTTTGCTTTGTGGCGGGAGAGGTCCTAAGCGCTCGAACACGGACACGTTGGCTGCCTCCTTCTTCTTCCGGTTGCATTCTGGGCAATTGCCGATTGTTGGCAATCGGCTCATTCCTGAATCCCAGCAGTGCCCGAAGAAAGGACAATCCCGGTGCTCTGTCCTCGTTGTCTTGCTCCCTTGCCTTTCCCTTGGCACGACGCTCGTGCTCCTCCTCATCGCGATTCCGCCGACGATGTCTTCCGGCTTCTCCGGCCGGACGAACTCTTTCATCATCATCGCTGGACCGTCGGCGTTGGTCGTATCGACCCACATACTTGTTGAGGAGGTGATCAGAGAGAGGTCGCTGATATCTTATGTTCTTCACTTCTTCCTCTGTGACGTAGCGCTTGCCGTCTTGGCGGAGCCGATCGCGTGGAGCGGCTTCCTCTGAATCTTTGCTATGAGAGCAGCTGCCCTCATCTCCATCCTTGCCAGCGTGGTGTCCAAGATCTACCATGTTGATATTGCACAGGAAACCCGGCTGGCACCCTGCATGGCAAGCATACTCCACCATGTTCACGGCGGGGAAGGGCTGGGTATCGACCTTCATGGCGTACTGGTTGAAAACTAGACGCCCGTTCTCTATCGCCGCTTGGATGTGCTGACGCCACACCCTGCAGTCGTTGGTGGCATGGGAGAGCGAGTTATGCCATTTGCGTATGGCTTTCCATTCAGCTCTTGCGCCGTGGGGAATTTGAGACCTTCGGGTATCTTCAACTGCTTTTCCTTGAGTAGGAGGTCGAAGATTTGCTCAGTCTTGGTTACGTCAAAATCAAATCCCCTGGGCGGGCCTGGTGGCTTTACCCATTTGCAGGACACGGGGTTCCTCCCCGAGTCCACTCAGCCACTGCTACTTCTTGGTCTCCCGCAGGAACTTCGTCTTCCTCTGCATCGACCAGGGCTACTGCACGCTTGAACTTGTCTTGGTACAGGTCCGGGTGGCGCTGTTCATATGCTGAAAGTTTCTGAACCACGTGCGCCAGCGAGGGATAATCTGCTTGGGAGGCCATGTCCTTGAGCTGTGTTGCAAGGCCTGCTACTGCCAACTCGACTGCTTCCTTTTCAGTTATACGAACCGAATAACATCGGTTCCTAAGATTCCTGAAGCGCTGGATGTATTCCGTCACCCTTCTCCACGCTTCTGACGTAGTTGTGCTAGATCGGCAATGCTAGACTCGGAAGCTTCTGAATGATACTGCTCATGGAACTGTTCTTCCAACTGCTTCCAAGTTTGGATGGAGTTTGGTGGCAGCGACGTGTACCACCCGAAAGCCGATCCTGTGAGGGACTGTGAGAAGAACCTCACGCGCAACTCATCTCGACGCTGAGATCGTGCCCAGCTGTGCCAAATATCGGCTCACATGCTCGATGGAGCTGGACCCATCTGATCCACTAAACTTTGTGAAGTCCGGGAGCCGATATTTGGGTGGCAGCGGGATCAGTTCGTAGCTGTTGGGGTACGGCTTGATGTAGCCGAACGCCTTCCTTTTCGGCATCATACCGAACTGATCTTTCAGAATTGTACAAATCTGATCCGCTGTGATGGCTGAAGGTGTCGAACCCTGAAGATTCGCCGGGGTGGCATACTTAACCAGCCATGCTTGCTTTTCCGGTTCTAAGCCAACTGCAGGAGCTGGGCTCTGGAGGTTCGTCGGGGTGGCGTACTTAGCCAGCCACGATTGCTTGTCAGGATCGGCTCCTGACGTTCCTCCTGCTGTTCCAGAGGCCGCTGATATTGCAGCCTGGTTCGAGAGTGCCCAGGCGTTGCAGTCCGGAATGTATGCGCACGTGTATCCGTGCGGGATCTCCTTAGGCGGCTCAGGTAGGAATTGGTAGTCCCTAGGATCACCACCATCCTTGTAGACGACGTATGCCGATGAGTTCGACAGTTCCGGTGCTGCCCATGCGAACGGGCTGGGGCTGGAGCGGCATCTCTCCTTTGAAAGTCCCCGAGCCGGTCCCGACGGGGAGTACCGGTGACTCATGATTTCCTGGACGACGCGCAGAGCGATACGCTCCAAGGTGTTCACCAGGCTCTCAGAGTGGCGGTGCAGCGAATGAGCCACCATGTAGTTGATCTCATGCCGCAGCGACCTGGTGCGTTCTTCTGACGGAGCGGACAGGTCCACTCCATCGAGCGCGCCTTCAGGTGTGAAACCCTTCCACCTGACGCCATGGGTGCGGGTTCGGTGGAAGGAGCCGATGAGTTCGGCTTCGAGGGTTGCCTTGATCTCGTCATGCTTCTTCTTGAGCTCATCAGGCAGATCCGCGTATGTGACCGGAGTGTCTTCCGCCATCTCGGATGTAGATGGCGATGTCGTGGATGTCGAAGGTGGTCCCACCGGGCGTGCCAGAATGTGTTGACGTCAGAAACCCACTGGCGGGCAGAGACGGGCAACACCGTAGAGCCGGGAACAACTAGGGCTGCGGCTGGCCCTAGTCCCTCTGAGCGACGGCCCGCAAAGCCTCCTGGTCGCACGCACCGATGTTTATCACAAGGGCGTGCCACCTGACCTATACCTGGTCGGGAAGGTGTGGATGATGCCTCGCTTAGTTTCCTGCAGGGCACACACGTAAACGTTAAATACGAGCCTCGATCGGCTCTCGAGGTTATCCTGTGAATCGGCTCAAAGAGCCGATCCACCCATGATTCGGACGAGGTGTCCGAATATATGGTGGTCCTGCTTGATCAAGGTAAAGCTAATGAGATCTACGACGATTTAGGGTTTTCACCGCATAATCGGATCATCCTACTCACGATCGGGCCTCGCGCTCGCGCACGGTGACCGTAAACCGATCCTAGATAGGGCCTAAAAACCAACACGAGGTTGATCCCCGGAACATCCGTTCTAGGACTAGCAAACGCCACCCTACACGCCGCTGGATCCTCCGACCCCTCGTAAGGCCTAACTATTGCAGATATTAAACTAATCCTTGTAGAACAAGGAGCAATCGTAACGGATCAGATCTACTAAACTATGATCAAGCGGGGTGCCGCCCCTACGCCTAAGATAGGTGTAAGGGCGGCTAGACATGCAAGGGTTGCACCACGAAAGCATGCAGCATGAAGAACAATGCTAACCCTAACATGTCTAAGATAACTACGTTGCTCGCCATCAAAAAGGCTTCAGTACGAGCAACGCATGAACAACGTAGGCAGGCTTGTGCTGCCTAGATCGCAAGATGCGATCTAGGCAGCATGATGCTTACCGGTAGAAACCCTCGAGACGAAGGAGTTGGCGATGCGCCGAGATTTGTTTGTGGTTGAACGTTGGTTGTTGTTTATTCCATAAACCCTAGGTACATATTTATAGTCCAGCGGACTTTCTAATGTGGGCGTGCACCAAACCGTGCACGAGTAAGATTCTAACTTCTAAACTAAGATGCGATCTAATATGTTACAGATACATGGGCAATTAAGCCCAACTTGGTATAAAAGGCCGATTCACGTATCTCTTCTATATATATATTCTTCAAGTCCATCCTGATCGCGGCCCACCTCTGACTTGGTCAAATTCTGGTGATAACAGTATTTCAAGACAAGCATCAATGAGTTTTGCATAAGAGTTAACTCATAAAGCAATAAATTCATAGTAAAGGTATTGAAGCAACACAAAGGAAGATTAAGTTTCAGCGGTTGCTTTCAACTTGTAACATGTATATCTCATGGATAGTTGTCAACATAGAGTAATATAACAAATGCAATATGCAAGTATGTAAGAATCAATGCATAGTTAACACAAGTGTTTGCTTCTAAGACAGAAGGAAATGGGTGAACTGACTCAACATAAAAGTAAAAGAAAGGTCCTTCAAAGAGGAAAGCATCGATTGCTATATTTGTGCTAGAGCTTTGATTTTGAAAACATATAAGACAAAACTGAACCAAGTGCTAT
>NC_061513.1:243830493-243865048 GCF_022539505.1 Lolium rigidum
GTAGACATCAGTGTCCATTACATCATTCATACAATGATATAACCTTGTTATTAATAACATCCAATGTTCATGATTATGAAACTAATCATCCATTAATCAACAAGCTAGTTAAGAGGCATACTAGGGACTCTTTGTTGTTTACATATCACACATGTACCAATGTTTCGGTTAATACAATTATAGAATGGTATATAAACATTTATCATAAACATAAAGATATATAATAACCACTTTTATTATTGCCTCTTGGGCATATCTCCAACATTTCCAATGCTGAGTGGGCCTTCGACCTGCAGCGTCGGAAGGTGGAGAACGCCAGCCGCCAACAGAGGGAGCAGAAGGTGAGGGAGCGGAAGGCTCTGGCTGCGGAGGCGATGGAGGCGTCACTAATGCAGATGGCTACCTCCATGGCGGGGATGGCACCACCCCCACCCCAGTACACCCCCGCCACGTGGGGGATCAATGCCTCGTTCGACCCTGCATCGATGCTAACGCATGCCTCTGACGGAAGTCCCATTGGGAATAAGAAGGCCAATGCATTGAGGGAAGCGGTGCTGACCATCGAGAAGCTACAATCGTCCATCATGCGTGCATGGCCGGCGCCGTGATACACGCCACCAAGTGAGCAGAGCAGGTTCCGCAGATGGAAGTGGTCATGGTGGCTAGGTGGGCATCGGTCATCGAGAGGCATGACGTCAAGCACAACCTGATCAAGGCGAGCGTGGCGGCGAAGAAGAGGAAGGAGGACCCGACGATGCTTCTGGTCTACACAAGAGGCATCGATGACTAATAGCTCAAAATTTAGCATTATTTTACCGAGGTTTTTAAGTACACTATTACTCAAATTGTTACTCATTTCATGCTCCAGCTAGATACGCCTATGCCTATTTTGCATACTTACGAGTTATTGTTCATGTTCGTATGAGCTTCACATATTTAGTAGTTTCAGTAGTATTTTACTATTTCCCTTGTCTTTGCCATGTATTCAGGTGTTATTGGAGATTATTGAAAAAGGGAGCAAAAAGGACTAAGAGGGCACAATGTGGGAGAATTACAGGCACAAGACTTAGCCATATGAGGTGTGGGAAAAGTGATATTTTTCCAACATCTTATATTTAAGATCTAAGGCCATGGTGTTGTATCCCTCGTCCATATGAGTTAAACGAGCCAAAGAACACCCAAATCGGAGTTTGTATGAAGAAATGGTGTCCAGAATACGAAAGCACCCAGTAGTTTTAGCGAGCATCGGTAAGGGCAGACCCGCCCGTACCGTATAGTCGTACTGGGCTCCGTCGGGTCCGTTTCGTCAAACGGAACAACATTTGTGAAGGCCCGATGGGCATATTTGGCCCCAGGCTCTGTCGGTTCGCGAAACCGACCTCCAGCACTTATATAAAGAGGGGAGGAGACAAGGAGAGGCACCACTTCATCATCCACGCCCTAGGGGCGGAGCCCTACTGCTCCGCCGCCGCCGTCTCCATAGTCGCCGCCTCCATCACCATCTTCACCAACACATAAGAGGAGGAGGAGGCTAGGATCTTGAAGGGCAACACATCGATCCCCATCATCATCATCATCATCATCAACGTATCCATCACCGATCTCCTTGGTCTACTTGGTTGTGATCCGAACTCTATTAGGATTTACACTTGTATGCCATTGTACCTTCGTATTCATATTGCCATGATGTTGATCCCCTTAATGTATGAGTAGTTTATTTGTTCTTGGGGAGATATGAAGAAACTCTAGTAATATTATAATGTAAAATAAAGATGTTTTATACCTTTGATCTATGAATATGTGTTAGTTCTCTTCTTGATGTTATGTGAAGTGCACCACATAATATTTTCCTTATAGACAAGGAGGGAACTGCCATTTGAAGTGTGGTAGAGTGAACTACGGGAAGTGATATTGCCGTATCGATGCGATGACCGATGGCCTTCTGGGTGCATCTTATTATGGAGCTCTCCCCACACATAGCTTGGCAAAGATATAGTTCATTATAATCATAAGTAATAGCAATACTAGTGGCAAAACCTACACTCCATGGAATCCCTCAACGGCTCAACCATATCACAAACACACTCTCAACACTCTCTAGCTCTTGGTTACATTAGCTTATTTCTTTGTACTATTTACTTTAGCTATCAACATAAACAAATTTTATATACTTTATCTTGGAATTAGAATAACTTACAAGTACCCCCTTAGATAATAGTAACAACGGGCATTAAGACCCTAACCAGTAGCTCCTCGTGGTTCGATACCCTTATTTCGAAACTAGCTACAATCGATATGTGTTCTTGCAGTTATCAATGACGACATAAAGGTGTGGTGCACGGATCAACGCGCCATGATCCTAGCCAAGAGAAGAGATCCACCGGCGCCCCAGCCCAGCAGCACTTCACCACTGGCAACATCGACACCACCAGCGACCTCTACACCACCGTCGTCCTCCTCTACACCAGTGATCTCAAAACCGGTGACACCGGACGAGGTGCCTTCTACGCCGGTGGATGACCTCGCCCTTTGATTTCCGCGACAATGTAATGTCGGTCGACATGCGCTGTTTTTTGGGTCGCTAGACATTGATTTGCAACGACGTGATCGGCTAGACTATTTAATCGGTTTGTAGGCACCAAAAATATGTGATGGGCGATCTATTTGAATTATGTTTGAATTATTTGGGGGTCGTGTTTTGGGGGCTGCGGCTGGGAGCCGGCGGCCCCCGATAAGTTGTTCTTAAGCCAGCGCCCCCATAAGGCGACGCGCCTAATGGGCGTAGAGTGTATACGCTTAGGTTGAGCTCCAAGTGCAGAATTTGTAGATGTGGAAGACATATTTTACCCACGAGGGTGACTCGAGGGTAATATCGAACTCTTGGAAAACTGTGTGTTAAGGGTTTATCTTCTTAACCTTCTCTTATGAGACCTGCAAAATAAAGCAAAATGTTTTGTGCCTTCAACCTCACCATGTGGTTCTCAAGCACAAGGTGTGAGCAAAGATGTGAAAAGATAATAAATGCAAACAATAAATAAATATGCAATGATATGGATGGTAATGCAACGTTGCTAGAAAACAGTGTTGTGTGTGGAACTAGTGGGATAGATCGCTCTACTTGCACAGCTCTAGAAAACAACTTGATATGCAAATGATGGTAAATAAATATGCGGAAAGGATGGTGGAAACAATAATGGATGATATTTTGGGGTTTTATATTGTGAATGTGATACGTCTCCAACGTATCTATAATTTCTTATGTTCCATGCTAGTTTTATGACAATACCTACATGTTTTATTCATACTTTATATCATTTTTATGCATTTTCCGGTACTAACCTATTAACAAGATGCCGAAGCGCCAGTTCCTGTTTTCTGCTGTTTTTGGTTTCAGAAATCCTACACAGGAAATATTCTCGGAATTGCACGAAACAAAAGCCCACAGCCCTATTTTCCACGGAGGATTCCAGAACACCGAAGAAGAGTCGGAGGCGGCCAGCAGGGGGGCCACCCCATAGGGCGGCGCGGCCCACCCCCCTGGCGCGCCCAGGTGTGGGGAGGGAGCCCCCTGGCTCCCCCGACGCTGCCTCTTCGCCTATATAATCCTTCGTATCGGAAAACCCTAGTACCGAGAGCCACGATACGAGAAAAGTTACTGAGACGCCGCCGCCGTCAACCCCATCTCGGGGGGTTCTGAAGATCACCTCCGGCACCCTGCCGGAGAGGGGAATCATCACCGGAGGGCTCTACATCACCATGCCCGCCTCCGGACTGATACGTGAGTAGTTCATTCTTGGACTATGGGTCCATAGCAGTAGCTAGATGGTTGTCTTCTCCTAATGTGCCATCATGTTTAGATCTTCTGAGCTGTCTATCATGATCAAGATCATCTATTTGTAATGCTACATGTTGTGTTTGTTGGGATCCAATGAATATGGAATACTATGTCAAGTTGATTATCGATCTATCATATATGTGTTGTTTATGATCTTGCATGCTCTCCGTTGCTAGTAGAGGCTCGGCCAAGTTGATACTTGTAACTCCAAGAGGGGGTATTTATGCTAGATAGTGGGTTCATGCCTCCATTGAATGCAGGACGAGTGATGGAAAGTTCTAAGGTTGTGGATGTGATGTTGCCACTAGGGATAAAACATCAATGCTTTGTCTAAGGATATTTGTATTGTTTACATTACGCACAGTACTTAATGCAATTGTCTGTTGTTTGCAACTTAATAATGGAAGGGGTATGGATGCTAACCCGAAGGTGGACGTTTTAGGCATAGATGCATGTTGGATAGCGATCTATGTTCTTTGTCGTAATTCCCTAAGTAAATCTCATAGTAGTCATCATGATATGTATGTGCATTGTTATGCCCTCTCTATTTGTCAATTGCCCAACTGTAATTTGTTCACCCAACATGTTATTTATCTTATTGGAGAGACACCACTAGTGAACTGTGGACTCCGGTCCATTCTTTTACATCTGAAATACAGCCTACTGCAATCATTGTTTTCTGTTGTTCTTTGCAAACAAACATCATTCTCCACACCATACGTTTAATCATTTGTTTTCAGCAAGCCGGTGAGATTGACAACCTCACTGTTAAGTTGGGGCAAAGTATTTTGATTGTGTTGTGTAGGTTCCACGTTGGCGCCGGAATCCATGGTGTTGCGCCGCACTACGCTCCTTCACCAACAACCTTCACGTGGCCTTCATCTCCTACTGGTTCGATAACCTTGGTTTCTTACTGAGGAAAAACTCGTTGTTGTACACATCACACCTTCCTCTTGGGGTTCCCAACGGACGTGTGCTTCACGCGTCATCAAAATGAAAGAAATAATTTTTTGTATTTTCGGATTTTTAAATGGATGAAAATAAAAAGTGTGCATAAAGTGTTGGGAAGGTGTTTCTTATGATTAAAAATGGACTAGGGTTCATAGTTTCACAAATGCACTCTTTCTTTTATAAAGTGGTAATGGAACACTAGAATTGACATATATGGTTGCAACATAAAGGTTTCATGACAAGTTACTAGTTATATGGGCATCACTTCCTAACATGGAGATATTTTGTTTATTAATCTTTCTTATACTCCACAAAGATGCAAACTAAATCATAACACCCTAGTAATTAAGATAAATCAGCGTATAGCATTAAGTTCTATGATACGAAGTTAAAATAAGAACATGCTAGATCTAGTCATGGAGAAGTGGCAAGGTCACCCCACACCCCCGGTAGGATGGTATTCTCTTTATCCCTAGTGAGGTAACAAAGTAAGGTAAACACCTGAGTGGATCGCGAAATTTCTATCACTTTCACCGAACTAGCCTCCCCCCTTACTCCATCTAATGCATACGTTCCCCCTCACATGCCCTCATACACAAGTTTGATCAGAATAACTAAACAAGAACGGGGTACATAATATGCATATACTTTCATAACTGAAACAAAACTATTGCAATCTCAAACATATATTAACTCATAAAAAGATCCACCACAAAGGTATTACATAGATGACCGTAATCATGTTTCAGAGCTCATATGGTGCTAATTAGTGAATCTCAAAGAGAGGAGAGATACATAAGTTACTTTCACAAACTCATAGTCCAGGGGTGGACTACTCCCTCTTCATCACGGTGACAATGGTGGAGTCGTTGGAGGAGGTGGAGACCACACCGGCAGCGCCCCGCCGGAGTTTTCCCCCTCCAATCTGCAACTCCAGGTCTCTGTTTTCGTGTTTCTATGTTTCGATGGCGCTCCCTTCCGAAAGGTATCGGGGAAGTATTTTTATAGACGTTTTTAGGTCAAGATGGAGGCACGGAGATGAAAACGGACGGCATCGGAGGCTCGAGGGCCAGGATGGGGCACCCCACGCGGCCAAGGAGTCTGGCCGCGTGGGCCTACCCCTTTTGGTCCTCAGACTTCCTTTTTTGCGCTTTCTTGACTCGTACTCCTTCTACCTTCCAAAAACTGATCCTCGTAAAATCTCAGGTGATTTGGATGTCGTTTGAGTTCCTAAAACATCAAAATATAGAAAAAGGGGGTTTTCTAACAGTGTAGGATTAATTCCAGAAAAATTGGGAAACTGTGAATTATCCCCAAAATCAATATAAAACAATGATATAACCTTCTATGATGCAAATATAATTGAAATATAAGTAATATAATGCAAAGTTCATGTATGCATTTTACATGCATCAGCTCCGGACGATTTATGGAGGTGCGAGTGGAGATGTTGTAAGAAGCAAGTTAGAACTTTTGGTGCACCATGTTTAACTTCTATCTAGCTTGTGATATTATTTGTGATCCTCTTAGAAGGAGTTGACGCCTCGGCAACAACATCCTTCACGACATCCGTCGCCTCCTTGGCCGTCACCATAGACGATGTCGCATCCTTTGTAGCCGCCGCGTCCATCTTTCATCTATAAAATTGAAGCCTAGTTTAACAAAACCTTCTATTTCAAAACCATATGGAGTAGTTTTTTTTTGCTGTAACTACGACGGGCATAAGCTAGCATGAGCATATATTCAGCCAAGTCTCAAGTACAGAGTCAAATTACAAGTTAGAAAGAAAAATGAGAAAGCAGAAGCGCCACCGCCAAGTCTAGAAACTAAGCATCCAACAACAATGAAACATACCGAAAGGATACGGAGTAATATTTAACTGTCTTGCTGGCAATACTCCATTTTCAGAAAAAGAGGTCTAGTTGTTTTATCAATACTTCAAAAATAGCAGTTTTGAGAGGTATTCTAAAATATTAATACCTCGGTTTTCAGGCACAGCCAAACACATCAAAGAATTTGAAGCTGTGATATTTTGAGAAACTATAGTATTGCTGAAATATTTAAAAAAAAAATACTTTGCTACCAAGCACATCCCAAAGTGCCACTCTCTTATACAATATAAAGTTGCGTTAGGTTTACCAACTTTACAGGAGTACCGTGGCTAGCTACTTTACTGCTGTGGGTCGTATTTCTAGCGGTTCCTTCGATCAGTTCCTTCGATCATATTGCTGATCGTATTCGGGGAAGAATACAAGGTTGTGAAAAGATATTGTCTCGTGCTGGAAGAGAAGTATTTTTGAAGACAGTAATTCAAGCAATTCCTATTCATTCTACAAGTTGTTTCAGACGGACTAAGAAAGTTTGCAAAAACTTGAGGTCATGTATTGCAAAATACTGGTGGAGTAGTTCCCTTGATCGATCGCTTCATTAGGTTGTGTGGGACACTCTTATTGCACCAAAAAATTAAAGGTGCATGGGTTTCAGAGATTTGGAGTTGTTTAACCTAGCCCTGCTTGGCAAACATGGCTGGAGACTGATGATGAAACCAGTGCGGAAGTTCTCAAGGGCAAGTATTTTCCAGAAACTGATTTTCTACAGTTCCTAGGAACTCATCAGCTACTTGTAGAGCAATTGTGGCCGGGAGAGAAGCTCTCCAACAAGGGCTACTCAAACGCATTGGAGATGATCTGACAGTGTCGGTGTGGCAAGATAAATGGATCCCTGGATGTTGTTCCATGCAGCCCCCTGTGCAGACGGGATGGGCAGAAATTAATCAGGTGTCCGATCTTATTGATCATGAAACGGGGTGCTGGAAAATTGATGTGATAAGGAATAACTTCATGGCGCCGGAAGCATATGCAATTTTGAATATACCTTTGAGGCGCTAGGGAGGTGAGGATTTTTGGGCTTGGTCTCTAGAAAGGACAGGCATCTATTCTGTAAAGTCACCGTACCGTGCTCTAATGAGTCGCAACCAGTATTTTGCTCTAGACGGACGGTTACAGAAACCTCAACTACAGACAAACAGATGGGGTCTGTCTTATGGAAGCTGAACATTATGCCAAAGGTGCGACTTTTCTGGTGGAGGGTTGTGCATGGTAACCTGCCAGTGGAGACTATACTGAAGCATAGACATATGTCCCAAATTGGTAGATGTAAAATCTGCCTTGCAACGGATGAAGATCTATTGCATGCTTTGATCACTTGTGATCATGCAAGAAGGTTTTGGGATGTGGCTCAGTCTTGGATGGACTTTTCATTGCCAAGGCTCCACCCCCTGACTTGGTCGAGAGACATAATCTGCGACACAAGGTTCTCGGATTCAGATCGTGCCAAAATCATCACAACAATGTGGGCAATTTTGAGTTTGAGGAATAGTTGGACGCATGATAGGGGCAGTTTTGACCCTATCCAGTCGGTGAAAATGGCGAAGGAGGCTCTTGCTGTGATTGCTGTTCCGGAAAGCTCACAAAAATCCTCCCTGGTCATGGTTGGAGGCCACCAGAAGATGATGTTATCAAAATAAATATTGATGGTGGACTGTCTATGGAAGCTCGGAAAGGTGGCGCTGGTGGTGTTGCAAGATCACGCTCCGCCTATTTAGGAGCTTGGAGTAAACCTCTCTTGGGTATTTATGATCCTCTTATTGCAGAGACTTTGGCGCTCCGTGAGGGTGTCATTGTTGCTAAGCTTCGAGGCTTCCAAAGAGTGGTGATGGAGATTGATTGCCTGGAGTTAGTCGAACTCTGGAAATCTCGTCACGGTTCACGTTCAGATGTGACACCTATCCTTCAACAGATCAGAGAGCTAGTTTTAAATTTTATTTCTTTTCATATTCAGCATGTATCAAGATCAGCTAATACCCCATCCCACCTTTGTGCAAAATTTGCTTGCACATTGATGGAAACGGATAGCTGGCTTGATTGTATCCCAGATTTTCTGGTTGTCAGCGTTCAGTCTCATGAAGCTGAGGTGTGGTGTTAGTTGAATGAAGCTCTCATATTTCCCTGCAAAAAAAAAGCTACTTCTCCACATTATTAGATTGTAATTTCTTTTCGGGTTAGCCTCAATATAAAACTGAACCGTCTGATCCTTCCATGACCTGATCTGGTGCCGAAACTCTAGGCCGTAGGCGACGCATGTGGCATGCTGCCTTCGTTTGTATGTCGTGTTTATGGCCCTTTACGAGTGTACGCGGAAATGGAACTGCGTGAGCACCTTCGCGCTCCCCGATCCGGCCATTTAGGCGAAACTTGGTGGCAGAGCACTCGGTAGGGCCGTAGGAGCCGGTTGCCGTTGCTCTCTCTTGGTTCCCTGAACAAAAGAAGCAGGCGAATTCAGAGTGAGATTTGCATATCCTGGATTGGCAGTCATAGTCACGGGGCGTGCTTTTTCGCGGCCAGATTTGTTGTGGTACGATCGATCAACCAATGGGAAGAAGACACGGCACGGTGCGGGCAAAAGCTCCTGGTGCCTGGCTCGACCCTTTTCTCCCTCCCTGCCCTGGTACGCGAGGTGTCCATCCTACCGACTACCGTAGCCTAGTCCGTCCCATCCGTGTGGTGTGACCCGCGCATTCCCCTCCGCAAAGATCGCCTACTAAACCCCATTCCTCCCCAGCACGAGCTCCGCTTGACTCAACTCGAGCGGCACCAGGAGGGAGAAGGAAGGAGCAGGTGCTTGGCCGAGAAGAACAAGCGAGGGTTCTGCATCCTGCTCTGATCTCTTCTCATCGTTCTGTGGTTTCTTTCTTTCGCCGTCGGTCTGCACTTTTTCGTTTTCTTTGTCGACTTTTGCGGATCTTTCGTTTTCCTTGCGATCTTTTGGGGTTTTCTGTTGCTAGATTGTGACGGCCCCAAGTTCACGCTTCCTCATCTCCTAGGGTTCTTCTTGGTTTTGGTTACCTTTCTTTTCTGCCACAATTACTCTTGCCTGTGAAGGGCTTACTGTGGATGTTACGATGTTTAGGCACCTTTTTACCTGTTGGTTCCAGTTCCAGATCCACACTCATGGCGTCTCATGCTTATCAGGGTTTTTTCCTTCTTCTGTGGGGTGGATTAAACTGAAAGATGGTTCTGAAGAAGCTGCTTCAGCTCTTTGGAGTAGGCAAGAAGATGAAGGATGACAAGAAGAAGAAAGGTGATGTACCTTTCCCTAGTTAGCATGATTTATTCATCACTCCTATCTACACTCCTATCTACACTGCTACTACTTCTCATCACAAAAATTGGGCTAAGAAGATGTGAAGTTTTATTTTTCTTTCTTTTCTCAACCTTCTTCTAACAAATGAATCTGTTTATACAGGAAAGTCCATCGATCCTCTTTCCCAAGGTAGATTTATGTTTACGTGCCCAATGTAAAATCTTAAATTATTCCATACCTGCCTCCTGAATATTTATTTCAATTTAATTATTGTACATGAAACTTTTAGTCATTTGAGTAATGAGTAAAGTAAACCCTGAAGTGGATCTACGAGTTATGAAAATCTTCACTAATAAATACTCGTGGTATTCTTGAACACTCGGTGCAGCCACTTGAGTAGTTGTACTTCATTTACCTAAAAAGATTGTACGTAGCCAGTTGGAGTTCATGGGGTCTGGAGAACTGGTATAATGAAGCAGTTGGTTTGGTAGGTGCTCTGTAAATGAGGGTTGAATTACATGTCGGACTCACCCCTTAAGAAATTCACAAATTTTTAGATAATATTACATGTAGTACTAGTTTTATTGGAACTATAGGATTTCTTTAGAACGGCATCCAACTTTCAAAAAAGTGACATGAAAACTAGCTTACATTCGCTAGGACTGGGAGAAGGGATACAAAAAACAGGGATTACTAGTCTTACTAGGTTGAACCAATAGATTTTATACCTGCCAAGATGTGTTCATACAAATAATAGTTTTAATTATACATTAGTGCTCATGAAAAAGTAACAGAATAGTCCGTGGACAAATCAATAAAAACTAAAAAATGAAAATTGTAAACTGGAAAAAAGAAGACAAGTAACAGGCTGGTTAACAGCTACTACTAGTTAAGCTCAGGTGAATTTCCTGAATGCAGTTTCTTTATTCGTGGTATTCCTTATGAGGAACAGTGCAAATCTGCAATTCTATAGTGGCATTGTTGCAGTGAACCTTAACAGGACAAGTGGTATAGGCTGGATTAGATGGGATCTCATGCTATATCTCTGTCCTAGACTATGAGAATCTACGTACTATTTGGCGATAATGTCATCATCGGTCAACAGTCCATTGGATTTCAGGTGCTGCACCAGACTCTACTCTTAATATCCTTGCAAACAGAAGTCCTTTGGATCCCAGTTCAAGTGAAGCTTGTACAGAGTTATCACTGCGTAAGCATGAGCCTGAATTTTCAAGCAATATATCAATGATAAAGGAAGTACATGGATTTGAAATTGTGGACTACAATTCAGTTAACCAATTTGATGTTGTTCAAGATTACTCGGACCACCACTATGCAAAGACTTCACCAGGGAATGTATGCTATTTCTTCTCTTGAACTCTGTTTCTTATACATCCATCTGTCAGTTAATTTCCCACCTCCAATATGTGACCAGACCACCAAAGATTGGGCGAAAACAATCCAAAATGAATGGAAGCTTCTACAGCGGGATCTACCTGGTCGGTATATATCTTGTATGACAACACCAGTATTTTTTTTATCAGACTAAGTACATTGACGAGGAATATATAGCATCCACAGGTCCTTTATTATTGTCACCAAATGGTTTTTTAAGCGAGGTTTATCGTATTAATTTGCCAGCTAAATAAACTATATCAAACCTGTGTAATTTTCAAGGTAGTGATCGTGTGGGTTTGAGTTTTGACATAGCTGTTGGGCTCTAAATAACTCTTGTCATCGATGTGTTCAAAGATTCCTTGATGCACCTTTTTGTGTGTACTCATGCCCCCGATCTGAAATTACCAAAACTTCATTCCATATACACAGGCAATCAGTCATCATTCTCTGAGTTTGGTTTATGCCGATTATACCTTATTAATTTTCTTGCTAAAATTTCTCAAAAAAAAAATTTCTTGCTAAAATAAAGTATATTAAATTTGTGACTTCGAGGGTAGTATCACCGCACTCTACCAGAATTTGGTTAGGATATAGCAATGATTCTCCGAACTTAATTCGTGGCTAAAAGTTTTGATGGTTGTTGAGTCCAATTCATGATCACCTTATTTGAATGTTCATTGATGCTAATTTTGCATGCACTAACGTCCCACAAACTGCCACTAAAGAACATCAATGGACACAATGTTGTTCTATACAATTATAATTTTCTGCATTTCTTGGGTTTTTCATATTGGAATCTTGCCCTTTTTCCATGCAATCTTTTCATATGGGATTATCATGTTTTCAGAAAGTAGTCATTTCATATTTGGAAATGAACTGGAAACTGGAAACTATTTCAACTTCTAAGCTAATGTGCCATATAGGGGTCCCAGTGTCACATTGTCATTGAATAGTTGCATCTGCTGTCTTTCTTGTAGAGGAGTTGTGCCTTGCATTAGTTGATTTGTTGTACTAACAGTAACTTGGATCTGCGTTTGGTTTCACTTCTGCAGAGTCTATATATGTTAGAGTTTATGAGGATAGGATTGATCTGATTAGGGCTGCTATTGTTGGGTCTGCTGGAACTCCATATCATGATGGTCTGTTCTTCTTTGATGTTCACTTTCCTCCTGAATACCCACGAAGTCCACCGGTATATTAACACTCCACACCCACCTTCCCCTTATTTTTACCATTTCACATCAGTCTTCCAAGATGCAATCTGTTAACGGAAACCTTTTAATTATGCACAGAAAGTCCATTACCATTCGGGTGGGCTGCGGCTAAATCCAAACCTGTATGCGAGTGGAAAAGTATGCCTTAGTCTGCTGAACACTTGGCCAGGTTCTAGATCTGAGAAGTGGGGCAAGTCAAAATCCACCATGCTGCAGGTGTTGGTCTCCATCCAGGGCCTAGTGTTGAATGCTAAACCATACTTTAATGAGCCAGCCATCCTTATCCGTAGAGAAAAGCATTCCTTGGCATATAATCAGACCGCGTTTGTACTATCCTGCAAGACAATGTTGTATTCACTTCAGAAGCCCCCAAAGGTAATTACAGAACCCTCATTGCTTGCCAAGGTTAAAAAAAGGCTGTCTTGGTTAGACTTACTCTAATCATCTTCATGCTTCAAAGGAAGATATTCGTTGTCACGGTTACATAACTCCAAGATAGTCGTTCAGAAAATAATTTGCATAGATTCAAATGCATATAAATTCAGTGTTGCGTTCAAATCAGCTCCTACCATATTTAACTAAATCTTTTATTACTTATAGAGACTTTTGTACCATCTTTATTTTAATTCTGATTAATTTGACAGATATTCCCATTGTATCAATTATACTTGTCATCTATGTAAACTCTTATTAGCAGCTCAGTGCACCCAGCCCAAAGAGGAGACGTTTCTTGCGAGTTGTGACATGAAATTACCAACTTCGAGTTTTGCACATTTTCATAACACTTCTAAGAAACAACGATCTCCACTGTATTTTTTACAGAATGCTTTTTTTTGAGAATTTCGCCGACAAAGAGTTCTTTTCCTGACAGAACCGTCGACTTATTTTTACAGAATGTAGAAGAAATGGAGTAGGAAAATCATTTTTCGAGATATCACCACCATCATGTACACTCCTTTAAAGGAAACGCCACCCCATTCCGAGTAGAATTGGTTTCTTTTGCATAGTAAAAATACATCCTTCAGATATACACCTTGGTGCATTCTTCAAGTCACTGAATTCAATCTTATAGGCCTTACATTTTTGTTCTGCAGCATTTTGAGACCATTGTCGTCCGCCATTTCCATGAGCGGGAGCAGGCCATCCTGGAGGCATGCGGTGCATATGCATCTGGCATGATCGTTGGATCATCAGTCAAGGATGGCCGCACATACGCCCGCAACAAGTGCTTTGGGCGTTTTAAGGAGTCCTTGGAGGCACAGACTGAACTTCTTGCGAAGGAGCTAGGCGCGAACAGGATTCGTGCGCTAGAAGTGAAGAGAGATTCTACAGATGAGATCGTGCCTGCCAACTAAGATTCTGTCAGAAGATATTTGACGATTGCAAAGTTCACCTAACTAAATTAGAAGCGAAAATGGGTTTGTACATCACACACGTTAGTAATAATCTTCAGAGATGGTGCTATAACAATTTACTGTCGTTTAGCGCTTGCTATTTGTTAGGGGATTTGCTAGTTCTCAACTAGTTCGTGGATTAAGTTTGTGCTCAGTTAAGTCCTACACGGTTAGACTTGCTTCGTGATTCGTGCTAATTATTAGTTACAAGTCATGTTGCAACTGAGATTTGATGACATCATTTGATTGGAAATGAAGTTAGTTTTCAGTCGATTGAAAAATAGCCACACCCATTTGTTAGCTATGTGATTGACAAAATTTGCTTCCTTTCTTCGTGGTTTCATCATGTGACCTTCGTGCTTGCATGAACATGGCAGTAGAACCTGTGCGACTTTGATGAGCAATGAAACTACTTTGCTATACTTTTTTGAGCAACTCAAGACGGTTTGTGATGTTTTTAAGTTTGATCGAATCAGCACAAATTGCAAAACAATAAGCTATTAGGTTCAGCTATCAGCACCAAGTTTTCTTTATCATATTTTTACATTTTCTTACTTTTATTATAGCTCTGCGAATATTTAATTGAACAATCAATCTTAAACAAAGAACTGAGAACAAAACTATGAGCTATGTGAGGCATGACTCTAACAAATAAAGGTTTAGAACTTGGTGCCTATATTTTGACACAACTGCATATATATGGTATGAATTTGATGCGATTCATGGTCAAGAGAAGGTTTTCTAAACCTAGGATTAGCTGCGTGTCGATAGTATAATACCAGGTGGATGGATGCGTTCCAGATTTGTTTAAAAAAATCATGCTAACAAACAAGTTATTCTTAGTTTTAAAATTTCTAGAAAATCTAAGGAAATTATTATGTAAAAATATATATGTGTCCCCTTAACTATTGGTCAATTCAAATTTTGTGAGTAAACAGACATCTTGGAACTTGAAATTTTGAAACAAAGGAAATTTGGCCATTGACCAACCATTGCAAAAGAAAATTTAGAAACTTACAATCAAAAAAGGAGAAATTCTTTTAAAATGGGATAAAATATAAACATCGTGGGAGAGTTGAAGTATATGAAAATGTGAACAAAAAACTAAATAATAGAGAAATATATACAACTCTAGCAAGTATAAATTAAGCCATGGGAATTATTAAAAATGGTTGGGTCACAAGGTCCAGCAGGCTTACTGAACGAAATACATCCCTGAGAGTCGTTACATCGGGTGACACTTGTGTACCATAGATGCCCCTCAACAAACAATAAAAAAAAACACAAAAACAAATCTATGGATCGAAGTGACTTGCTCCTTTGTGGCTTTTTATGTTATGTTGGATCCTAGCTTACGGGTGAACGTACCTCCGAGCAAATCGAACAGAGCTATAATACTTGTCGGAAAGCAGGGAGAACAGGATGAGAAGGTAGGGAAGAAGAACATGTCGATGCCGGAGTTGTGGAAGAAGAGCACCGGCAGCCCGCCGGCGAAGAAGTACTACCTTCGTCTTAAAATAAGTGCCCCGGCTTTGTTTAAATACATATGTATCTAGATAAATTTTAATGTGTACCCATATCTTTAAAAAAGGTGCGCTGCTTAACTTAGAAAGTACTAGGTGTATAAGTGAACTTCGTGAGTTTTAGAGCATCGAATTCTGATGGATTTCGTCTTTTACTGAAATTTAAAATTTATTTTTATGTCAAATTGTTATTGTTATAATATTTTTTTTTACCTACTGCTTATTTGTGAAACACAATGCAGGTGTAGACACACATAAATACGTGCATACACTAATCCTTATGAATGCACAAATGCACACCCTACGCATATGAGCACCTTTGAAAGATTAAGTTCAAGGAACTGATCGGGTGGGTGTTGAGACCGACGAAAGAAAAATCTAAATTTTGGAACAAAAATTCAGTTATATGAGATAGTACATATTTTCCCCTGATTTAATTTCTCTGTTTTGTCAACTGGAGCAGCGCCACCTTTGTGATTTATTTGTTTATGATGGCTAAGCCTTTTGTATGTTCTGTTTATGCATGATTTTTATTAAGAGTGAATTTCATTTTTAACCCTTTAATTATACCTTTGCAACATTAATTACCCTGTTTAGTGAAAACTTGCATAGATTATCTTCTCAGAATCTTTGGATCCTCTTTTTCTGATGCATGCCCGTTAGACAAGGTGTAAGGTGATGACTGGTGCTCCAAATTATCATGATGGAGACGAGGAACAAAGTGTGTTGTGAAGAAAAAGGTGGATATAATCGGCGACAATGCCTCCTGATTTTTACATATTCTGTCGCGCCACGTCTACCTAACATGTTGGCCTAAATCTAACGAGACACAGAAAATGCTAAACTTGGGCAAACCCGTGCTCATTTTTCTCTTAAATGAAACATTTCGGTAAAACTTTTACTATAGAGCGCAATTTGTGTCACAAATGCACAGCTATAGGATATCAATAGAACATTTCGGTAGCTCCCAGTGGGATGAAACTTTTCTTAAGAGCTCAATCAGTCAGCTCCTTGTCCATTGGATATTATGCGGTGATTTCGTGCAGGCCAGTTGCACTCTGTATTTTTTCAGATTATTATATGGTTGTAACCGGATTTAAGTATGATTGCGACGGTATATTTCTCGGTGACCCTATATATAGTTGCAACTGGCTTTTTGAAGTCAAAAACAAAATTATTCATTACTCACTTCTAAGATTCAAGCAACTTCTCTACTGGTTTCTTGTTGTTTCTTTTCTGAGAACGAGATAGATGCTTTGTAGGTAACATAATTAAGCAAATTAGCAGAACTCAAACCCTCGAAAAGCTATTTGAATAACGGAGGAAGACTAACAAATGCAACTATGGAAGCAGTTACAAGTGTTGTAAAAAGAAAGAGAACAATCGGTCACTGGATTGAGTAATTTTGTTTCAGTTGTGGATAACCTTTGTTCGGTGCCTGACTCAATCGATAGAAAACAAATCGACAACACATTCCCCTGAAGAACCTCAACTCCATGCAGTCCCTTGTGTGTGGCCACCGTGGTTGTTAGAGCATCTCCAGCCATTGACGCTTCTCACGGCCAAATTCGGCGCTAAATAGCGCCGGATTAGACGAAAGTTTCGATCGGGAGCGCCGAAGTTTCAGCCGGTCCCCGGTAGATACCCGGTGTTCGCCATTTTTCATAAAAAAACGTCCCTGGCTACCAGATTTCCAGCATAATTCGGCGAATTTGACCAGTTTTGCTAACATTTGGCTTATTTTTACAAAGAAATGTTACATTTCAACAAAAATAGACAAGTTTTCAAGAAAATCAAATGGAAACTAGTTGGTGTTGCCTCGAAGTGTCCATATGTGCTCCACCAGATCATCCTGCAGCTGTTGATGCATTGTGGAGTCTCAAATCTCCTGACGCATAGCGATGAACGCACCCCACCATATCCTGGTGGTTAGGCTGTGAAAGAGGACCCTCTCTATCATATGGTGTAGCTTGTTCGCTCAGAGGAACCGGATACTTTCGCTCATTCTCGATAATCATGTTGTGTAAGCACACACAACAGTTCATCACCTCCCACATCTGCTCTTTGGACCAAGTCAAAGCGTGGAACCGGACTACAACAAATCTCTACTGGAGGACACCAAATGCACGCTCGACGTCCTTTCGGCAACCTTCTTGTTCCTTGACAAACTCCAGCTCCTTCGGGAGGACGGGGCCTGAGATAGTCTTCATAAATGTTGCCCACTTTGGATAGATACCGTCTACAAGATAGTACCCCTTGTTGTACTGTCGGCCATTGATCACAAAGTTAACCGGGGGAGCATGACCCTCAACAAGCTTGGAGAAGATCGGCGAGCACTGCAAGACGTTGATATCGTTGTTGGATCCTGGCTTACCAAAGAAGGAGTGCCAAATCCAGAGATCATGGGTAGCCACTGCCTCAAGTATCACAGTGCAGCCTTTTTTGTGATCCTTGTACATTCCCTGCCAGGCAAACGGATAGTTCTTCCATTTCCAGTGCATGCAGTCAATGCTTACAAGCATCCCTGGAAATCCTCGAGCTTCATTGACAGCGAGGGTCTTAGCAGTGTTTTCGATAGTGGGTGATCTCAAGTAGATGTCCCCGAACACTGCTATCACCTCCCTACAGAACCAGTAGAAACAATCAAGGGCGGTGGACTTCGCCATCCGAAGATAGTCATCGGCAGAATCACCAGGAGCTCCATATGCCAGCATTCGCATAGCTACCGTGCACTTTTGGAGGGCGGAAAACCCTGCCATGCCGGTGCAATCCAACTTGCATCTGAAATAGGAGTCATACTCTCGAAGGGCATAGACAATTTTCAGGAAGAGCTTCCGGCTCATCCTGAAATGACGCCTAAAAACAGCCTCACCGTGCAATGGATCGTCGGCGAAGTAGTCAGCGTAGAGCATGTGGTAGCCCTCCATTCGCTGTCTCGGCTTGCACTTCCGTCGACCTGGTGCCGACCCACCATGGCGACCAATGGACGACTCGGCGTAAAAGCCGGACAGACAAGCTAGGATCAGCATGTGCTCCTCGTCTTGGGCGGCGGCTGCTATTTCTTCTTCAAGAATCTCTGCGGACATCTGCTCCTCCTCCTCCTCGGAGTCCATGTTCGGCCAGGCAATTGGACGAACATCTGCTGGGCGTGTCGATGAGGAGCGACGCGAGGGAGCTGCCCGACGGCGGAAAATAGGCAGAGGGCAAGACGGGCGGCAGAATATAGGCTACTGGGTGGAGGAACGGCGGAGGAGTTCAGGCAACCGGCCGGCGGATTAGCGAGGGGTGGTGCCGGCGATGACAGACCAACGAGAGGGGAGGGGGGATTTGCGTCGACAAAGTGGTGGGGTTCGTGTGTTCTCTCGCCGATAGAGCAGGCCCGTCCCCGCTTTTCTCTCGTCCGGACTCCCCGAGCACACCCCGGGGGCTGGGGATGGCCTGGGCTTTCCGGATGGATTAAAGGACAAATCCGACGGAAAGCGAGGAGCCGGGAGCGCGGCTGGACCCAATAATGCCGTCTGGATGTAAAAAAATGGCTGATGGGGACCTCGTCGGGGAGACGGCTGGAGTGCTCTTAGACTTGGACGCCTAAATGGGCCAACTTTGTTTTGCTCTACTCTTCCATGTATGTACTGTAGCAGGAATAATGGGTCCCTACTTTTGTTGGGCCCCGGGCCAGAGCCGGCGTAGTGAGTTGCCCGCTCACGATGCCGCCCACGATGCAACTCGCTTCCATGCCGACCGGTGATGCCTACTACAATGAGGACGCCATGATGGACGGCATGATCCAAGGCTGCCATATTGCACCCAAAAATCAAGTTTATGTACTACCACCGTACCACAACTTGTAAGTTTGTGTATGAAATGCACGTCCAAAACAAGTTGGTGTAGCGCTGGTGTTATTATTAACTCATTTGAAACAATTTTGGATCAAAGTCAAATGGTCAATACAAAACTGAACCGTCGATTCCTTCCATGACCTGACCTGATCACAGGTGCCGAAACTCTAGGAGGTACCGCGACGCGACGCATGTGACATGCTGCCTTCGTTTCATCGTTTGTATGTCGTGTTTATGGCCATTTACGACTGTTCGTTCACAAATAAATGTATATGCGGGTTTTTTAAGATAAATTATGAAGTAGAGTGAAAAATGTATTGAGAACATGCATCTTTCATCTTTAATTCATTCACCTCCAATGAGTTAAGTGCATATAGAAAACAAGAAAAACACGTGATCAATATTATTGGGTTTGATTTCCGTGCGATAAGAGAGAAATAATTAAAATATATTAAAAAGATAGGTGTACACTCTTTTATAGATAAAAATTAGAGCTAGATAGATGTCCACTGAAACAACTACTAACACTCCCCTCGCCCCCACGCGGGCGGCGGGGGAGGAAACCCTAGCCGCCGCGCCTCCCACCCCCTCCACCTGCCTCCTCCGCCGCCACCAAGGGGCGCGCGCGGGCAAGGTCTGGTCGGCGCCGGCGGGGCCCCTCCTCGTCCCCTTGTCCCCTTCGAACCGCTTTGGCGGCCAGCGTTGGTGGCGGCTGACCGGCAAGGAGCGCTTGGGCGTGTTGCTGCCGGGTACCACGGCGCCGCATCGGTGGTGTGGCGGACGGCATCGACTCTTCTTCAGGCGGATCTGCAGCGTTGGGGTGGAGTCTGGTGATACGTCCCAAACGTATCTATAATTTCTTATGTTCCATGCTACTTTTATGATGATACTCACATGTTTTATACACATTATATGTCATTATTATGCATTTTCCGGCACTAACCTATTGACGAGATGCCGAAGAGCCAGTTGCTATTTTCTGCTGTTTTTGGTTTCAGAAATCCTAGTAAGGAAATATTCTCGGAATTGGACGAAATCAACGCCCAGGGTCCTATTTTTCCACTTCCAGAAGTCCGGAGAGGAAACGAAGTGGGGCCACGAGGCAGCCACACACTAGGGCGGCGCGGCCTGGGCCTTGGCCGCGCCGGCCTGTTGTGTGGGGCCCTCGTGTGGCCCCCTGACCTGCCCTTCCGCCTACTTAAAGTCTTCGTCGCGAAACCCCCAGTACCGAGAGCCACGATACGGAAAACCTTCCAGAGACGCCGCCGCCGCCAATTCCATCTCGGGGGATTCAGGAGATCGCCTCCGGCACCCTCGCCGGAGAGGGGAATCATCTCCCGGAGGTCTCTTCATCGCCATGATCGCCTCCGGATCGATGTGTGAGTAGTCCACCCCTGGACTATGGGTCCATAGCAAGTAGCTAGATGGTTGTCTTCTCCTCATTGTGCTATCATGTTAGATCTTGTGAGCTGCCTATCATGATCAAGATCATCTATTTGTAATGCTACATGTTGTGTTTGTTGGGATCCGATGAATATTGAATACTATGTCAAGTTGATTATCAATCTATCATATATGTTATTTATGTTCTTGCATGCTCTCCGTTGCTAGTAGAGGCTCTGGCCAAGTTGATACTTGTGACTCCAAGAGGGAGTATTTATGCTCGATAGTGGGTTCATGCCTCCATTAAATCTGGGACGAGTGACGGAAAGTTCTAAGGTTGTGGATGTGCTTGTTGCCACTAGGGATAAAACATCGATGCTTTGTCTAAGGATATTTGTGTTGATTACATTACGCACCATACTTAATGCAATTGTCCGTTGTTTACAACTTAATACTTGGAAGGGGTTCGGATGATAACCTGAAAGTGGACTTTTTAGGCATAGATGCATGTTGGATAGCGGTCTATGTACTTTGTCGTAATGCCCTGATTAAATCTCATAGTACTCACCATGATATATGTATGTGCATTTGTTATCACCAGAATCCGACCGGATCAGAGGTGGGCCGCGATTGAAGATGGGTTTGAAGAATATACATAGAAGGAGTACATGAATCGGCCTTGTGTATCAAGTTTGGGCTAGTTTGCCCGTGTATCTGTAACATAGTAGGATGCGTGTCGGTTAGAAGGAGTTTGGGCTCGTGCCCGGTTGGGATTATTCCCACGTTAGAAAGTCCCCTGGACTATAATATGTATCTAGGGTTTATGAAATAAACAACAACCAACGTTCACCACAAACCAATCTCGACGCATCGCCAACTCCCCCGTCTCGAGGGTTTCTTCCGGGTAAGCACCATGCTGCCTAGATCGCATCTTGCGATCTAGGCAGCACACGTTTATTCGTCTTCCATGCGTTGCTCGTCATCGAAGCCTTTTTGATGGCGAGCAACGTAGTTATCATAGATGTCTTAGGGTTAGCATTGTTCTTCGTGTCATATGCTATCGTCGTGCAACCCTTAGGCATCTAGCCGCCCTTACGCCTATCACGGGTGTAAGGGCGGCACCCCGCTTGATCATTGTTTAGTAGATCCGATCCGTTATGATTGCTCCTTGTTCTTCAAGGATTAGTTTGATATCTGCATAGTTAGGCCTTACAAAGGGTTGGAGGATCCAGCGGCGTGTAGGGTGTAGTTTGCTAGCCCTAGACAGGATGTTCCGGGAATCAACCTCGTGTTGGTTTTTAGGCCCTCGTCTAGGATCGGCTTACGATCACCGTACGCGAGCGCGAGGCCCAATCACGAGTAGGATGTTCCGATTATGCGGTGAAAACCCTAAATCGTAGTAGGTCGCTTTAGCTTTATCTTGATCAAGCAGGACCACCATCCGATCGTACACCTCGTACGTATCATGGGTGGATCGGCTCTTTGAGCCGATTCACGAGACAACCCGAGAGCCGATCGAGGCTCATATTTAATGTTTACGTGTATGCCATGCAGGAAACTAAGCGAGGCATCATCCAACACCTTCCTGACCAGGTATAGGTCAGGTGGCACGCCCTGCATCAGCATCGGACGTGTGCACAGAAGGCTTTGCGGGCCGTCGCTCGGAGGGACCAGGGCCAGCCGCAGTCCTGGGAGATTCCCGGCTCTACGGTGTTGCCCGTCGCTGCCCGCCGGTGGGTTTCGACCGCAACACATTCCGGCACGCCCGGTGGGACAATCTTCGACATCCACCGCATCGCCATCTACATCCGAGATGGCGGAAGGCACTCCGGTCAAGTACGAGGATCTGACTGAAGAGCTCAAAAAGAAGCACGACGAGATCAAAGCAATCCTCGAAGCCGACCTCATCGGCTCTTTCCACAGAACCCGCTCCCATGGCATCAGGTGGAAAGGGTTCTCACCTGAAGGCGCGCTTGATGGAGTGGACCTGTCCTCCCCGTCAGAAGAACGCACCGAGTCGCTGCGTCGGAGATCAACTTCATGGTGGCTCATTCGCTGCACGGCCACTCCGAGAGCCTCGGTGAACACTTTGGAGCGTGTCGCTCTGCGCGTGATCCGGAAATCATGAGCCATCGGTATTCTCCGTCAGGACCAGCTCTGGGGACTTACCAAGGAGAGATGCCACTCCAGTCCCGTCCACCGCTGCCGTTTGCGTTGGCAGCACCAGAAGTGCCGAATTCATCGGCATACGTCGTCTACAAGATTGGTGGTGACCCTAGTGACTACCAATTCTTACATGAGGCGCCCAAGGAGATCCCCCACGGATACACGTGCGCATACGTGCCGGACCGGCAGAATCGAGCACTCTCAAACCAGGCTGCAACGAGCAGGGACTTCCGGAACAGCGGGAGGAACGTCGGGAACGGATCTTGAGAAGCGATACGTGGCTAGCTAAGTACGCCACTCCGACAAACCTCCGGAGCTCAGCTCCTGCAGTTGGCTCGCAGCTGGAAAAGCAAGCATGGCTGGCTAAGTATGCCACCCCGGCGAATCTTCGGGGTTCGACGCCTTCGGCCATCACCGCGGATCAGATTTGTACAATTCGAAAGACCGGTTCGGCATGATGCCGAAAAGGAGGACAATCGGCTATACCAAGCCGTACCCTAACGAGTACGAATTGATCCCGCTACCACCCAAATATCGGCTCCCGGACTTCACAAAGTTTAGTGGATCAGATGGTTCCAGCTCCATCGAGCATGTGAGCCGATATTTGGCACAGCTGGGCACGATCTCGGCATCAGACGAGCTGCGTGTGAGGTTCTTCGCGCAGTCCCTCACAGGATCGGCTTTCGGGTGGTACACATCGCTGCCACCAAACTCAATCCGGACTTGGAAGCAGTTGGAAGAACAGTTCCATATACAGTATCACTCAAAGGCTTCCGAGGCTGGCATTGCCGATCTAGCACAAGTACGACAGAAGCGCGGGGAAACAGTGGCAGAATACGTCCAGCGCTTCAGGACCATTAGGAACCGATGCTATTCGGTTCATGTAAGTGAAAAAGAAGCGATCGAGTTGGCGGTGGTGGGTCTCTCATCATCGATCAAGGACGTGGCCTCCCAAGCGGACTACCCTTCACCGGCGCACATGGTGCGAAGCTGTCGGCATATGAACGGCGCCACCCGGATGTTTACCGGGATAAATTCAAGTGCGCGGTGGTCCTCGTTGAGGCGGATGAAGATGAAGGTGCTTGCGGGAGATCAAGAGGTAGCAGTGGCTGAATGGACTCGGGGGGCAAGCCCCGTGTCCTGTAAGTGGGTGAAGCCACAAGGTCCTCCAATAGGGTTTGACTTCGACGTGACCAAAGCTGAGCAAATTTTCGACCTCTTACTCAAGGAGAAGCAGCTAAAATTACCCGAAGGCCACAAGATCCCCACGGTGCAAGAGCTGAACGGAAAGCCGTACTGCAAATGGCATAACACGTTCACCCACGCCACCAACGACTGCAGGGTGTGGCGTCAATAGGTCCAAATGGCGATAGAACAAGGACGGCTAATTTTCAGCCGCGACGCCATGAAGGTCGACACACACCCCTTCCCCGCCGTTAACATGGTGGAGTATACTTACCATGGAGGGTGCCAGCCAGATTTCTCGTGCAATATCAACATGGTAGGACCCGGGCACCACTCGGTAAGGACGGAGATGAGGGCAGCTGCTCTCATAGCAAGGACACAGAGGAAGCCGCTCCACGCGATCGGCTCCGCCACGACGGCAAGCGCTACATCACGGAGGGAGAAGTGAGGAACGTAAGATATCGGCGACCTCTCTCGATCACCTCCTCAACAAGTATGTCGGTCAATACGACCAACGCCGGCGATACAACGACGATGATGAAAAAGATCGTCCGGCTAGGGACGACAGGAGACGTCGTCGGCATGATCGCGACGAGGAGCGATATGAGCGCCACGCCAAGGAAAAGTCGAGGGAGCAAGACGACGTGGATAGGCACTGGGACTGCCCCTTCTTCAGACACTGCTGGGATTCAGGGATGAGCCGATTGCCCACAATCGGCAACTGCCCAGAATGTAAACAAAAGAAGAAGGATGCAGCTAACGTGTCCGTGTTCAAACGTCTAGGGCCTCTCCCGCCTCGGAACAAGCATGCTGAGTCCGCTCGGGTGGAAGATCTCGAGGAACTAGAGGACGATGATGAAGAAGAAGACAAGTATCATCGGCCAAGGTGGTGCCCCGATGGGCTCAGCCGTTCCCAAAAGCGAAGGGTTCAGCGACTACGTGGGTTGGAGGAAGCTGAAAAGTTATACCTGCACACGTTGAGGAAGGCGCGGCCTGATCTGGCCGCTAAAATTCAGCGAACCCTGGACGAAGAAGGTCGGCCACAAAGGAAAGAGTGGCGTCCCAGACAAAAGAAAGCCGATAACGAGACATCGGCTGGCACAAACATGGTGTTCATCCTTCCAACGGAGTTTAGTGCTCCAGGATTAGACGAACCACATGTGGCACAACTTGACTGCGGCCCACGGCCGGTCATCTTTGAGAAGCCACGAGAAAGCATCGACGTGACAAAGGACGGGGTTAGGTTGGTTTCATCCACCGGCCTGACCGTGTAACAAAAGCAACATCGATGGACAAACATGGCGATGCCGATCCATATGATCGGCCCCAAGGATTTATGGAGGAACATTGCAAAACCTTCGTCGAGCAAGCAACATGGAGGCCGATTCCAGCAATCGGCCAAAATTATCCTGACCATTCATTCTGCCTGGGTGCAAAGTTGATCCAATGGGCAATGGGTTTGCGTCGGCTGATGCGCTGGAAGAAATCTACATTGTTCCTAACAGAGCCGACGTTCACATCGTAGTGCCTTGGCTAACCGCGAGCCGATATCGGCGGTCACCCGGCAGAATCGGCTCGGGGGGCACCTAATCAGATGGACATGTGCGATACATGCGCAGTGAAATATTGGGGGCCAATAGCACCTAATCAGATGGACATGTGTGATACATGCGCAGTGAAATATTGGGGGCCGATAGAAAAATCGGCCCGTAAAAAAAATTCGCATGATATGCAGCCGATGCACGGACATCGACTTAAGGATAGAAAGCCGATGCTTAGCCATCGACTCAGGAGGCTCAAGGGCAATCAAGGTGGCGACTTGGTTGATGTCACGTTCAGAGGTTGTTACGTCCAGAGTTTTAGAGACCACCAGAAATTCAAAACATCCTCACCGGAAGTTACATCAGCCTGCCGAAGATGATGAGCCGATCTGATCAGCAAGACGCAAGAATTGGGCTGGAGAAGCTCGGGGGGCAGCCCACCCTGAAGGTTCTCTCCTCTGGAGAGTCGATTTTGTTCAAATCGGCTGGCTCTGCATTGAAATTTGGAAGCCGATGGTGGCACATTTGGCTGGCTCACCTCTTTTCTCGCCTTGACTGAGGCTCGGGGGGCAGCTTGCCCTAAAGGACCCTTTGCTATAAGAAGCCGATTTGGTTGAAGTCGGCTGGCTTTGCATCTCGACTTTTTTGAGGAGTGGTCGCTGCGGGAAAACAGAGCAGGATTTCAGCTCCGGCCTCCGGGTTGATTCAGCAATGGTCCTAGAGCTCTCCCGAAGGCAAAGGGGACTTGGAAAAGAAGGATTCGGCAGGAGAACGTCTGGAAACCTAAGGTTAATGATGAGACCAGGCATTATTTCAGGAGTTTTGCCGTTAAATCTAACGCTGCGCTCAATGGCTGTGGTTTGGACCTGTTCGGTTGGGAGTTTGGGTATCTGAATTTGAGCGAGGTTCACAAGTTACCATCTCGAAATTTATCGTAAGAGGTCGATGCGTTGCCATCGGCTCATTGAGCGTTGATCAAACTAACAATCGGCAGAATCAGTACGAAAGGAAATCGGAAAAATCAAGTTAAGGAAAAGTCTTCTTCATTAATAAGAGAGGATTTTTACAATGAAGAGCCGATGGCTCAAGCGAGGAAGAACAAAAGAAGAGCCGATTGCTCAGGGACTACTAATCCTACATTACTAATCCTCGCTAGCATCATCGTCGGCGTCGGAGTCGCCGTCGGCGCTACTACAGGAGAATTCCTCGTCGCTGCTGCCCCAGCCTTCGGTCGGAGCTTCTTCTTCCTCGTCATCATCATCATCCTCGCTGTCCGCCCAAGCGCGGAAGCGCTTCGCCGGCGGGTACCCAGCGGAAGAGGAGGAATCATCATCCTCCTCCTCCTCTTCTCCTTCCTCGTCATCATCCTCGTCCTCGCTGTCCGCCCACATGCGGGAGCGCTTCTTCGGCGGGAGCCTGGCGTAAGGGGAGGCCTCTGTCTTCTCTACTTCTCCTTCTTTCTCCTCCTTGTCGGAGGAGATGGGGTTCGCCCCGGAGTGGAGGTCGTCTTCATTCTTGCTCTTCGGCGAAGATTGGAGGGGGAGGCCTGAGGGGGAAGAGGAAGAGGAAGACATTGCTACGGGGGAAGAGGGTTTTTTGGGCGCTGGTGGACAGAACAGAGCAGGGGGATGAAGTGGCGAACCGTTCGGCACAGATAAATAAAGGGGGTGTAGTGGAGATTTAATGCCATGACGGTTCTCGAGGATGTGGTGCCGAAATTATCAATTCGTGCAGGGAAGCCCAGGAGGCGAGGCGAAATGATGGAAGATTCTGCGGCAGTTCTGCTCTGCCACGACATGACCCGACGAAGGGAAAGCGTAATGATTTTGGAAATATCATTTCCAAAACCAGGGGGCATGTGTTATCACCAGAATCCGACCGGATCAGAGGTGGGCCGCGATTGAAGATGGGTTTGAAGAATATACATAGAAGGAGTACATGAATCAGCCTTGTGTATCAAGTTTGGGCTAGTTTGCCCGTGTATCTGTAACATAGTAGGATGCGTGTCGGTTAGAAGGAGTTTGGGCTCGTGCCCGGTTGGGATTATTCCCACGTTAGAAAGTCCCCTGGACTATAAATATGTATCTAGGGTTTATGAAATAAACAACAACCAACGTTCACCACAAACCAATCTCGGCGCATCGCCAACTCCCCCGTCTCGAGGGTTTCTTCCGGGTAAGCACCATGCTGCCTCTTGCGATCTAGGCAGCACACGTTTATTCGTCTTCCATGCGTTGCTCGTACTGAAGCCTTTTTGATGGCGAGCAACGTAGTTATCATAGATGTCTTAGGGTTAGCATTGTTCTTCGTGTCATATGCTATCGTCGTGCAACCCTTAGGCATCTAGCCGCCCTTACGCCTATCACGGGTGTAAGGGCGGCACCCCGCTTGATCATTGTTTAGTAGATCCGATCCGTTATGATTGCTCCTTGTTCTTCAAGGATTAGTTTGATATCTGCATAGTTAGGCCTTACAAAGGGTTGGAGGATCCAGCGGCGTGTAGGGTGTAGTTTGCTAGCCCTAGACAGGATGTTCCGGGAATCAACCTCGTGTTGGTTTTTAGGCCCTGTCTAGGATCGGCTTACGATCACCGTACGCGAGCGCGATGCCCAATCACGAGTAGGATGTTCCGATTATGCGGTGAAAACCCTAAATCGTAGTAGGTCGCTTTAGCTTTATCTTGATCAAGCAGGACCACCATCTGATCGTACACCTCGTACGTATCATGGGTGGATCGGCTCTTTGAGCCGATTCACGAGACAACCTGAGAGCCGATCGAGGCTCGTATTTAATGTTTACGTGTATGCCATGCAGGAAACTAAGCGAGGCATCATCCAACAGCTTCCTGACCAGGTATAGGTCAGGTGGCACGCCCTGCATCAGCATCGGACGTGTGCACAGAAGGCTTTGCGGGCCGTCGCTCGGAGGGACCAGGGCCAGCCGCAGTCCTGGGAGATTCCCGGCTCTACGGTGTTGCCCGTCGCTGCCCGTCGAGATGATGATTGTTATGCCTTCTTTATTTGTCAAATGCCCAACTGCAATTTGTTCACCCAACATCTGTTTATCTTATGGGAGAGACACCACTAGTGATCTGTGGACCCCGGTCCTATTCTTTACATCTGAAATACAATCTACTGCAATACTTGTTCTTTACTGTTCTTCGCAAACAATCATCATCTTCCACACAATACGTTTAATCCTTTGTTTACAGCAAGCCGGTGAGATTGACAACCTCACTGTTACGTTGGGGCAAAGTTCTGTGATTGTGTTGTGCAGGTTCCACGTTGGCGCCGGAATCCCTGGTGTTGCACCGCACTACACTCCGCCGCCATCAACCTTCAACGTGCTTCTTGGCTCCTACTGGTTCGATAAACCTTGGTTTCTTTCGCAGGGAAAACTTGCTACTGTACGCATCACACCTTCCTCTTGGGGTTCCCAGCGGACGTGTGTCAACTACACGCATCAAGCATTTTTTCTGGCGCCGTTGCCGGGGAGATCAAGACACGCTGCAAGGGGAGCCTCCCACTTCCAATCTCTCTACTTTGTTTTTGTCTTGCTTTGTTTTACTTTATTTACTACTTTGTTTGCTGCACTTAAACAAAACACAAAAAATTTAGTTGCTAGTTTTACTTTATTTACTGTCTTGTTCTCTATATCAAAAACACAAAAAAATTAGTTACTTGCATTTACTTTATCTAGTTTGCTTTATTTACTACTCGCTAAAATGGGTACTTGTTGAGAATACTAAGTTGTGTGACTTCACTAGCACAAATAATAATGATTTCTTATGCACACTTATTGCTCCACCTGCTACTACAGCGAGAATTATTTGAAATTAAACCTCGCTTTACTCGAATCTTGTTATGAGAGAGCAATTTTCTGGTGTTAGTTCCGATGATGCTTGCTGCCCATCTTAATAATTTTGTTGAACTATGTGAAATGCAATAGTATAAGGATGTAGATGGTGACATTATAAAATTGAAATTGTTTCCTTTCTCCTTAAGAGGAAGAGCTAAAGATTGGTTGCTATCTCTCGCCTAGAAATAGTATTGATTCGTGGACTAAATGTAAGGATGCTTTTATTGGTAGATATTATCCTCCCGCTAAAATTATATCTTTGAGAAGTAGCATAATGAATTTTAAGCAATTAGATAATGAACATGTTGCTCAAGCATGAGAGAGAATGAAATCTTTGGTAAAGAATTGCCCAACCCATGGACTAACTACTTGGATGATCATCCAAACCTTTTATGCAGGATTGAATTTTTCTTCGCGGGACCTATTGGATTCAGCTGCTGGAGGTACCTTTATGTCCATCACTTTGGGGGCGGAAACAAAGCTTCTTGATGATATGATGATAAATTACTCTGAATGGCACACTGAAAGAGCTCCACAAGGTAAGAAGGTAAATTCTGTTGAAGAAACCTCCTCCTTGAGTGATAAGATTGATGCTATTATGTCTATGCTTGTGAATGGAAGATCTAATGTTGATCCTAATAATGTTTCTTTAGCTTCATTGGTTGCCCAAGAAGAACATGTTGATGTAAACTTCATTAAAAATAATAATTTCAACAACAATGCTTATAGGAATAATTCTGGTAACAACTATAGGCCATATCCTTCTGCTAATGGTAATAGTTATGGTAATTCTTATGGGAATTCTTACAACAATAATAGGAGTGTACCCCCTGGTCTTGAAGCCATGCTTAAAGAATTTATTAGTACACAAACTGCTTTTAACAAATCTGTTGAAGAAAAGCTTGATAAAATTGATATTCTTGCTTCTAAGGTTGATAGACTTGCCTCTGATGTTGATCTTTTAAAATTGAAAGTTATGCCTAATAAAGATATTGATAATAAAATTGTTACTACAGCAAATTCCATCCAAGTTCGAATTAATGAAAATATTAGATTGATGGCTGAATTGCATGCTAGGTGGGAAAGAGAAGAAAATGAAAAACTAGCTAAAGAGAATAATGTAGCTAAAGTTTGGACTATTACCACCACTAGTAATATTAATGATTCACATGTTGCTACACCTCCTACTATCATTGGTAAAATAATTGGTGTTGGCAATGTTTCTACTTCTAGTGCAAAGCGTGCAAAATTATCTGAAACTGCTAAAACTGCTGAAATTGACAAAACTGCTGAAATTTTTCAAAATGTTGGGGACAATGATTCCATTGCTGTAGGTCATAATGATTTATACTTTGATGATTGTCACATCTCTGAAGTTATAAAGTTCTTACAAAAACTTGCTAAAAGTCCCAATGCTAGTGCTATAAATTTGGCCTTTACAAAACATATTACAAATGCTCTCATAAAAGCTAGAGAAGATAAACTAAAACTTGAAACCTCTATTCCTAGGAAGTTGGAAGATGGTTGGGAGCCCATCATTAAGATGAGGGTCAATGATTTTGATTGTAATGCCTTATGTGATCTTGGTGCAAGTATTTCTGTTATGCCTAATAAAATCTATGATATGCTTGACTTGCCACCATTGAAAAATTGTTATTTGGATGTTAATCTTGTTGATAATGCTATAAAGAAACCTTTGGGGAGGATTGATAATGTTCGTATTATGGTTAACAATAACCTTGTCCCCGTTGATTTTGTTGTCTTGGATATTGAATGCAATGCATCTTGTCCCATTATATTGGGAAAACCTTTTCTTCGAACTTGTTGGTGCCACCATTGATATGAAGGAAGGTAATATTAAATATCAATTTCCTCTCAAGAAAGGTATGGAACACTTCCCTAGAAAGAGAATGAAGTTACCTTATGATTCTATTATTAGAACAAATTATGATGTTGATGCTTCATCTCTTGACAATACTCGATTCACACTTTCTGTGCCTAGCTGAAAGGCGTTAAAGAAAAGCGCTTATGGGAGACAACCCATTATTTTACTTCTGCACTTTATTTTATATTTGAGTCTTGGAAATTGTTACTACTGTAGCAACCTCTCCTTATCTTTATTTTATTGGATTGTTGTGCCAAGTAAGTCTTTGATAGTAAAGCCAATACTAGATTTGGATTGCTGCGCAGAAACAGATTTCTTGCTGTCACGAATTTCGATATGCCTCTCTGTAGGTAACTCAGAAAAATCTGCCAATTTACGTGCGTGATCCTCAGATATGTACGCAACTTTCATTCAATTTGGGCATTTTCATCTGAGCAAGTCTGGTGCCACTTTAAAATTCGTCTTTATGAACTGTTCTGTTTTGACAGATTCTGCCTTTTATTTCGCATTGCCTGTTTTGCTATGTTTGATGGATTTCTTTGTTCCATTAACTTTCAGTAGCTTTGTGCAATGTCCAGAAGTGTTAAGAATGATTATGTCACCTCTGAATATATGAATTATGCACTGACCCTCTAATGATTTTGTTTCGAGTTTGGTGTGGAGGAAGTTTTCAAGGATCAAGAGAGGAGGATGATACAATATGATCAAGAAGAGTGAAAAGTCAAAGCTTGGGGATGCCCCGTGGTTCATCCCTGCATATTTTAAGAAGACGCAAGCGTCTAAGCTTGGGGATGCCCAAGGCATCCCTTCTTCATCGACAACTTATCGAGGTTCCTCTAGTGAAACTATATTTTTATTTCGTCACATCTTATGTGCTTTACTTGGAGCGCTGTTTTTGTTTTTGTTTTTGTTTTTGTTTGAATAAGATCGGATCCTAGCATTCTTTGTTTGGGAGAGAGACACGCTCCGCTGTTTCGTATGAACACATATGTTCTTAGCTTTATCTTTAATGTTCATTGCGAAAGTTGGACTATTTCATTCATTGTTATATGGTTGGAAACGGAAAATGCCGCATGTGGTAAATGGTTTAATGTCTTGAATAATGTGATACTTGGCAATTGTTGTGCTCATATATATCATGTTTAAGCTCTTGCATCATGTACCTTGTACCCATTAATGAATAACTACATAGAGCTTGTTAAAATTTGGTTTGCATGATTGATCTCTAGAGTCTAGATATTTTCTCGGTTGAGGTGTTTGAACAACAAGGAGACTATATAAAGTCTTATAATAGCTACAATATGTTCATATGTGAGCTTTGCTGCACCTTTTATACTTGAGTTTGCTTCAAACAACCTTGCTAGCCTAGCCTTGTATTGAGAGGAATTCTTCTCATGCATCCAAATCCTTGAGCCAAATACTATGTCATTTGTGTCCACCATACCTACCTACTACATGGTATTTCTCCGTCATTCCAAAGTACATTACTTGAGTGCTACCTTTAAAATTTCTATTCTTTGCCTTTGCAATATATAGCTCATGGGACAAATAGCCTTAAAAACTATTGTGGTGAAGAATATGTACTTATGTGTCTTATTTCTTAATAAGTTGCTTGTTGAGCGGTAACCATGTTTACGGGGATGCCATCAACTTTTACCTTTGTTGAATATCATGTGAGTTGCTATGCATGTTCGTCTTGTACGAAGTAAGGGCGATTTTCATGATCAAATGGTTTGAGTATGCATAATGTTAGAGAAGAACATTGGACCGCTAACTAAAGCCATGATTCATGGTGGAAGTTTCAGTTTGGACAATCAATCCTCAATCTCTTATGAGAATATTAACTGTTGTTGAATGCTTATGCATTAAAGAGGAGTCCATTATCTCGTTGTCTATGTTGTCCCGGTATGGATGTCTAAGTTGAGAATAATCAAAAGCGAGAAATCCAATGCGAGCTTTCTCCTTAGACCTTTGTACGGGCGGCATAGAGGTACCCCTTTGTGACACTTGGTTGAAACATATGCTATGCAATGATAATCCGTGTTAATCCAAGCTAATTAGGACAAGGTGCGAGCACTATTAGTATACTATGCATGAGGCTTGCAACTTATAAGATGTCTTATACATAACACATATGATTTATTACTACCGTTGACAAAATTGTTTCTTGTTTTCAAAATGAAAAGCTCTAGCACAAAAATAGTAATCCATGCTTCCCTCTGCGAAGGGCCAATCTTTTACTTTATTGTTGAGTCAGTTTGCCTATTCTTTCTATCCTAGAAGCAAACACTTGTGTCAACTGTGTGCATTGATTCTTACATGTTTACCTATTGCACTTGTTATATTACTTTGTGTTGACAATTATCCATGAGATATATATGTTGAAGTTGAAAGCAACCGCTGAAACTTATATCTTCCTTTGTGTTGCTTCAATGCCTTTACTTTGAATTTATTGCTTTATGAGTAACTCTTATGCAAGTCTTATTGATGCTTGTCTTGAAAGTATTATTCATGAAAAGTCTTTGCTATATGATTCATTTGTTTACTCATTATCTTCATCATTGCTTCGAATCGCTGCATTCATCTCATATGCTTACAATAGTATGATCAAGATTATGATAGCATGTCACTTCAGAAATTATCTTTGTTATCGTTTACCTACTCGAGGGCGAGTAGGAACTAAGCTTGGGGATGCTTGATACGTCCCAAACGTATCTATAATTTCTTATGTTCCATGCTACTTTTATGATGATACTCACATGTTTTATACACATTATATGTCATTATTATGCATTTTACGGCACTAACCTATTGACGAGATGCCGAAGAGCCGGTTGTTGTTTTTGCTGTTTTTGGTTTCGAAATCCTAGTAAGGAAATATTCTCGGAATTGGACGAAATCAACGCCCAGGGTCCTATTTTTCCACGAAGCTTCCAGAAGTCCGGAGAGGAAACGAAGTGGGGCCACGAGGCAGCCACACACTAGGGCGGCGCGGCCTGGGCCTTGGCCGCGCCGGCCTGTTGTGTGGGGCCCTCGTGTGGCCCCCTGACCTGCCCTTCCGTCTACTTAAAGTCTTCGTCGCGAAACCCCGGTTGAAGGAGATATGCCCTAGAGGCAATAATAAAGTGGTTATTATTTATATCTTTATGTTTATGATAAATGTTTATATATCATGCTAGAATTGTATTAACCGAAACATTAGTACATGTGTGATATGTAGACAACAAGAAGTCCCTAGTAT
>NC_061513.1:243865148-243925729 GCF_022539505.1 Lolium rigidum
ATCAACAACCGAACGTGTGACCGAGTACGGAGGTGCCGCCCGTTCGTGGCGCCGGAACCGATCGTGATCAAGATCTTCTACGCGCTTTTGCAAGCGGCAAGTGAACGTCTACCGCAGCAACAAGAGCCTCATCTTGTAGGTTTTGGAATCTCTTCAAGGGTGAGACTCGATACCCCCTCGTTGCTACCGTCTTCTAGATTGCATCTTGGCTTGGATTGCGTGTTCGCGGTAGGAAAATTTTTGTTTTCTATGCAACGTTATCCTACACCAAGTACCGAGAGCCACGATACGGAAAACCTTCCAGAGACGCCGCCGCCAATCCCATCTCGGGGATTCAGGGAGATCGCCTCCGGCACCCCCGCCGGAGAGGGGAATCATCTCCCGGAGGTCTCTTCATCGCCATGATCGCCTCCGGATCGATGTGTGAGTAGTCCACCCTCGGACTATGGGTCCATAGCAGTAGCTAGATGGTTGTCTTCTCCTTATTGTGCTATCATGTTAGATCTTGTGAGCTGCCTATCATGATCAAGATCATCTATTTGTAATGCTACATGTTGTGTTTGTTGGGATCCGATGAATATTGAATACTATGTCAAGTTGATTATTAATCTATCATATATGTTATTTATGTTCTTGCATGCTCTCCGTTGCTAGTAGAGGCTCTGACCAAATTGATACTTATGACTCCAAGAGGGAGTATTTATGCTCGATAGTGGGTTCATGCCTCCATTAAATCTGGGACAAGTGATGTAAAGTTCTAAGGTTGTGGATGTGCTCGTTGCCACTAGGGATAAAACATCGATGCTTTGTCTAAGGATATTTGTGTTGATTACATTACGCACCATACTTAATGCAATGTTCTCTTGTTTACAACTTAATACCGGAAGGGGTTCGGATGATAACCCGAAAGTGGACTTTTAGGCATAGATGCATGCCGGATAGCGGTCTATGTACTTTGTCGTAATGCCCCGATTAAATCTCATAGTACTCATCATGATATATGTATGTGCATTGTTATGCCTTCTTTATTTTTCAATTGCCCAACCGTAATTTGTTCACCCAACATCTCGTTTATCTTATGGGAGAGACACCACTAGTGATCCGTGGACCCCGGTCCTATTCTTTACATCTGAAATACAATCTACCGCAATACTTGTTCTTTACTCGTTCTTCGCAAACAATCATCATCTTCCACACAATACGTTTAATCCTTTGTTTACAAGCAAGCCGGTGAGATTGACAACCTCACCGTTACGTTGGGGCAAAGTTCTGTGATTGTGTTGTGCAGGTTCCACGTTGGCGCCGGAATCCCCGGTGTTGCGCCGCACTACACTCCGCCGCCATCAACCTTCAACGTGCTTCTTGGCTCCTACTGGTTCGATAAACCTTGGTTTCTTTCTGAGGGAAAACTTGCTACTGTACGCATCACACCTTCCTCTTGGGGTTCCCAACGGACGTGTGTCAACTACACGCATCATCTGGCCGGTGAGAACCGGGCTCCGATTCGGTCAGAGCCGACGATGGTGGCGTCCTCGGGCGTCATAACCTTGTTGAAGGCATCGTTGCTACAGATACGACCTCATCCTCTTTGTTCCGGGGGAAAACCCATATCTGGATACGGATTAGATGATGGCGGCACCTGTGGTGTCATTTTCCCTCTTGAGGGCATCGTTCTGAAACAAGTGATACCTGGAGGAAGTCATCTGGCGGAGTGGTGTTCCATCTACTGCGCTGACGTTGGCGGGTCTCGGCGGCATGGTGTAGCGGAGCCTCGGAGAAGGGCGCAACGTGATGGATGTGCGTAGGATGGTGGTGTCGTCTGGCGTCGTGGTTACAGCTGGGCATGGGCAGCCCGGCCCGGACGACCCGGCCCGACCCGGCCCGAAAATCCCGGACCGGGCCGGGTCGGGCTTGCACTTCGGGCCGGGTTCGGGCTTGTATTTTGAGCCCGAATGTCGGACCGGGCTCGGGCTTGCAGTTTTCGCACTTTAGGCAGGTTCGGGCCAGGCTTCTCGGGCCGGGCCGTGCTTTTTGTCTGTTCGGGCCGAGTTCGGGCTTAATTTATAGGCCCGACGGTCGGGTCGGGCCGGGCTCGGGCTTGGCATTTTACGTTCGGGCTTTTTCGGGCTTGGCCCGAAGCCCGGCCCGGCCCGAGTTTTCCCAGGTGTAGTCGTGGTGGCGTTGGTGGCAGACCTCGCAAGGTCATTGCATTGATCTCTCCTGAAGATAGGTATGCGGAAGACGGTGGCGGCGAGGACTTCTGGAGCGTGTATGATGGTACGCGCCGAGGTCTGTCGGACCGGTTGTGCCACCTGCTCGCCATTGGGTGACTTGTCGAGGTCTTCGGTTTTTTGATGATGCGCGTTGGTGTGATGTCAGGGTGTTGGCTCTGTTTAATGAACCCCCTCATCGGTGATGTAGGATTAGCGAGCTATCGTTAGTTTTGGTGGCTTCGGTTCGATCTTTGTAATTGTTCTGTAAGGTGTTGTGAATAATCTAATAAAAAAACCGTGTGCATCTCTTCGATGCAGAAGTTAGGGTGATATTTTTCCCATTTCGAAAAAAAGATAGATGTCCACTTACTTGGGAGGAGGAGGGAGTAGGCATAAAAAAGGAATTGCGGGGCGCTCTCCCCGATCCGGCCATTTACGCGAAATTTTGCTAGCAGCGCAGTCGGTAGGGCCGTTGGTGCCGGTTGCCATTGCCCTCTCTTGGTTTCCTGAAACGGAGAAGCAGGCAAATCAGAGAGGAAAATGGCCCTACATATCCTTGATTGGCAGTCAGTCACGGGCCGGGGCGTGACTTTCGCGGCCAGATTTGTTAACCTTTGCACGCGGTGCGATCAATCGGAAGAAGATACGAGCCTTTCCTCCCTCCCTGGCACGCGAGGTGTTGTGTTCACCTTAAGAGCATCTCCAACGGACGCAGTAAATATCGACGCGCTATACCTTCCTTTCGACGCGCTGTAAACCTTTGCCTGACGAATTTTGCCCCGCCAGACGAGCTAAAATGGAGCGCCTGGGCGGGCGGTAAATTTGGGCCTCCTGCGGACGCTCTAAAATACAGCGCGCGCCGCCACGCGAACGGGTAGTTTTTTGTATATCGTTTGAAACGGATCAAACAAATCAAATAAAATTACGGAAATTTAACCGAAATTACGAAATATATTAAAAGTTCGACAAATACCGATGTTTTATTTAAACTAAACTAAACTAAACTAAACTACTCGGAGTCCTCCCAGTCGAAGTCCGACGATCCGCTAGTCGGAGTCGTGTCGGAGACGGGAGTGCTCGTCCACTCGAAGGAGGAGGAGGAGCTCGGCAGGTTCCTCGACGGTCCGGCGCCTCTCTTCTTCTCCTCCGCCCTCTTCGCCCTGCGCGCCGCCCTCTCCGCCTTCCTCGCCGCCGACTCAGCGCGGCGCCTGTCGCGGTCGGCCTTCTTCTTCGCCGTCGCCTTCGCCTTGGCCTCCTTCTTCTGCGCGTAAAACGCCTCCGTGGCGGCGACGTCCTCCGGGAACGCGGGCGCCCACTCGAGGCGCAGGCGCTCGTCCTGCTCCGCCACGCGCAGGCGCTGCTCGAGCTCGCGGGCGCGGCGCCGCTGCTCGGTCGTGATGAGCGGCGATGGCGGCGCGAGCATCTCCGCTTGCTCGCGCGTCCAAACATCGTCGAAATTCATCTGCCGGCGGGGGCGGCCGAGGCGCCACGCGACGGCGTCGTAGGCTCGCACCGCCTGATGCGCGGTGTCGAAGGTTCCGAGCCAGATCCGCTCCTCGCCGGAGCGGATCTCGGTGTCGAAGCGGCCGCTCGGCCGCGCGCGGACGCCGCGGTAGCCGGAGGCGGAGCAGCGGCGCGGAGGCATGGCGCCGGAGACGGAGGCGGACCGTCGGCGCGGAGGCAGAGCGGTGGCGCGGAGGCAGAGCGGTGGGGGAGAGGCGGAGCGACACGCGGAAGTTTCAGACGCGGGAGGCAGTTGGCGCGTTCGCGCGTGTCGTCTTTATAGCGCGCGCGGCAGCGCACAAATTTTCCCGCGTGGGATGGCGCAAACGCGCGGGCGCGGCAATTTTTTTACCGCGCGCGCCCTTTTCCCACGTCTGCTGGAGCTTCGCGCAAGCGCTCGCACGCACCAAACTGGCGGGTATTTTGCCGCGCGCGCCTTTTACAGCCTCTGGTCTAAGTCCCTAACAATGTCGCCGTAGCCTAGTCCATTTCATCCGTGTGGTGTGATGTGACCCTCGCATTCCCCTCCGCAGACCTCGCCTACTAAACCCCTCCCTCCCTTCCTCCCTCCTTCCCCAGCACGAGCTCGACTCGACTTGACTTCAGCGGCACCAGGAAAGAACAGGCGAGGGTTCCGGTCTCCCCCCTCCTCCGCGTCCTGCTCTGCTCTCCTCTGCTCTCTTCTGCTCTCTTCTTCTTGATCGTGCTCATCTCTTTTCTTGTTTCTTGACTTGTGGAGGGCTTAATCTTGATGATGGTGTCATCCGAGATGCATGCTCCCAAATCTTCTTCTTCTTTTCTTTTTTGTGTACTCTGCCTGCAATCTATCGTTGGAGTTTTCTTGATGATCTTGATACTTCTTGACTTCTGGGGTTTTCTGGCCTGCAACCAAGATTTTCTTGGCTTCTGGGGTTTTCTTGCTTTGCTCTGTTTCTTTTCTTCTTTTTGCCTGTTCTTGGGTTCCCATCATGGCGTCACTCATGCGCTGATTGGAGTCCTGAGATTCTGTCCATGAACACGAGTTCTTGAATTGAAACGAAAGAAAAACAAATATTCTTTACTGTCATGAATGTGATAGAACCTTTCTACCTGTTGGTTCCAAATCCACACTGATGGCGTCTCATGCTTTTCAGGTGCTTTTTTTTCCTGCTAAAGGATGGTTCTGAAGAAGCTGCTTCAGCTGTTTGGAGTAGGCAAGAAGAACAAGAAGGATGACAAGAGGAAAGGTGATGCACCTTTCCCCAGTTAACATGATTTATTTACTCGTCACTGGTAGCAGTTTGGTACTGCTTCACATGATAAAATTGGGAGTTGTTTATTTACTGGATATATTTCTCTCTCAATGCTGATGGTGTGGTGATGTCACTCTTTCTTCCATCAACCGGGGTATAGGGATACTGCATATCTAGTTGAGCAGTCCTAGTGGACTCAAATCTTCAGATAATCTGGCGGCTGTATGGTCCAGATAATTGGATATTTAGATCTTTGCAGTAATATTTTTACTGAATCGTATGTACTCCGTATTAGCTTTTACAAAGCCAACAAGTACTCAGTTGAGATATGATGAGCTTAGAAGCATTTTCTTTTACAAGTTAAAACAAAGGGCTCACAATGGTTTGTGCAATTTATATCGTACCAAATACTCCAGTAAGGGACACACAACATCTACCACATCGTTGATATCTAGATAGAATTACAGAGCTACTATAGTTTGGTTGGATGAAGGAAGCCTAGGATTCTAGACTCTAGTACAGGCTAAGCACCACATGCGGTGGGTGGCTTGAGATTGAATTTCCACATTGCCATTTACTTTTGGTTGGCTAGTTCCTCCTAGCCATCCCATTCATTTTAGAGTTTGGTTGGATGTGAAATGGCATCATGAATCCATGTCTCCCTGTGATCAATTCATCAACAAACTTCGAAGTTTGTTACTCTACATCAATCCCATCCTTTATTAGAAAAAGATTTTTCTCCTCCTGTATTTTATATTTTTTTTCTTGTCCTGAACGTTCTTCTAAAGTTCTGATAGAAGTATCCTTTTATGCAGGGAAGTCCATTGACCCTCTTTCGCAAGGTAGCTCCATATATGCCTGACATAAAATCTTAAAATCTTCCGTATGAGCCTCCTGATTAGCTATTTTAAATTTAAACAGTATCAGCTGTGATCTGAAAATGGGCACTTTCAGTTATTTGGGTACTCAGTAAAGCACGCCCTGAAATGGATCTAGGACTTTGATAATCTTGACTAATAAATACTCTGTGTCTTACTGAATGCAAAGAATGACACCGGGTACAGCTACCTGGACAGCTGTACTTCCAATATCTAAGAGAATTGCAGCCACTTAAGAGTTCATGGGGTCTGGAGCATTGGTATACGGAAGCAGTTAGTTTGGTGCTGTATGTAAATGAGGGTTGAATTACTTGTCGTATTCACTGCATGTGGAAATAACAACTAATTTTAGTTTACAGTTACATGTAGTACTAGTTTTATAGATACTGAAGATTTTCTAAAAAAGGCATCCAACTTTCACAAAAGTTGACACGTAAACTAGCTTACATTCGTTAGGACTGAAAGCAGGGATACAAAAATACTAGTATTACTAGGTTGAAATTTCGTGCTCTCGTACTAATATTAATTTTAACAATACCTTAGTACTAACGAAAAAGAGACACAATACTTTGAGGCCAAAGCTATAAATAACAAAAGCACTGAAAATTGCAAACTGGAATATATAAGACCGGAAACAGGCTGGTTATGAACTACGTAGTACTAGTTATGCTCAGGTGAATTTCCAAAATGCAGTTTCTTTATCCATGGTATTCTTTTCGAGTAACAGTGCAGATCTCAATCCTACAGTGGCATTATCACAGTGAATCTGAACAAGATATGTGGTATATTCTGCATTAGATGTGATCCCATTCTGTATCCCTGTCCTAAACTCTGAGAGTACGTACAAATTTAGTGATAATGTCGTCATTGGTCCACAGTCCATTGGATTGCAGGTGCTGCTCCACACTCTACTCTTAATATCTTTGCAAACAACAGTCAATTGGATCCCTCTTCAAGTGCGGCTGGTACGACACTATCACTGCAAAAGCATGATCCTGAATGTTCAAGTAACATCTCCATGATAAAGGAAGCACATGGATCTGAGAATGACGATTACAATTCATTTAACCAATTTGATGTTGTTCAACATTACTCAGACCACCACTATGCAAAGACTTCACCGGGGAAGGTATGCTCTTGAACCCTGCTTCTTTTGACGCAACTGTGAACTAACTTCACACCTCCAATATGTGAGCAGGCCACGAAAGATTGGGCGAAAACAATACAAAATGAATGGAAGCTTCTGCAGAGATCTACCAGGTTGGTACATACCTTTATATATGATAAAACAAGTATATTTGTTTTGATCAGACTATCCGTGCATTGACTAGGAATAGCCTCTACATGTCCTTTATTATTGTCACCAAGCTGTTGTTTATGCTGATTATTTCTTATTAATTTCCCCGATAAATAGATTATATCAATTATGTGTTAACTAGAAGGTATATCACAATTCAAAACACTATCTAAATCTGATAAGCATATATTTATTGATTCTTCTAACTTGGTTGTGTTGGTGTGAGTTTTGACATGGCTGTTGGGTCCCAAATTTACTCATGGCGTTGTTCATGCTCCTTTCGAATGTGTTCAAACATTCCTTGACTCCATTTTTGTCTGTAAGAATGTCACCGGACTGTATGCCACCATCGTCCCTAAAATAGATCTGTAAAGACTTGCCCATAACTGTAGAATTATCTCATTGATTCTCAAAACTTAATTGGGTTGCTAAATTTTTTCTGACTGCGGAGTCCCAAAATTGGCACAATTCATGCTCAAATTATTTAAGTTTTTTCTTAATGCTATTTATATGTGCATGAACGTCGCTCAGAAACTTCAAAGGATGCACTGTTCTATGTCATTATTATATCCTGCATTTATTGGCCCTTTTTCATACAATATTGTCATGTGGATTGTTTCCTCTTGTCCACAAGATCTTGTCTTAGTGGATATGTCATTTTTCCAGAAAGTATAATCATTTCATATTCTGAAGAATGAGAAAGCTGGAAACTGTTTGCAATTCCTAACCTGGTGTGCCATATGGGTCCTAGTGTCACATTTTCATTTCATATTTGCAACCAGTCCTTCTTTTAGAGGATTTGCACCTTAAATCTGGGTTTGGTTTCAATTATGCAGAATCTATATATGTTCGAGTTTATGAGGATAGGATTGATCTACTTAGGGCTGCTATTAGTGGGCCTGCTGGAACTCCATATCATGATGGTCTGTTCTTCTTTGATGTTCACTTTCCTCCTGGATACCCTCTAGCACTCCACCCCTCTGCCCCCCCCCCCCCCCAGACACACATACAGTTACACACACTTATTTTCACCATTTCCTTCACACCCGTGTTCCAAGATGCAATCTGGTAACAGAAACCAATTAAATATGCACAGAAAGTTCATTACCGTTCAGGTGGACTTCGGATAAATCCAAATCTGTACGAGAGTGGAAAAGTTTGCCTTAGCCTTCTGAACACTTGGCTGGGTTCTGGATCTGAGAAATGGGGAAAATCAAATTCCACCATGCTGCAGGTGTTGGTTTCCATCCAGGGCCTTGTGTTGAATGATAAACCCTACTTCAATGAGCCAGCTATCTTCAGCTCCAAAGAGAAGCATTCCCTGGCATATAATACCACTGCATTTCTACTATCCTGCAAGACAATGTTGTATTCACTTCAGAACCCCCCAAAGGTAATCACAGAACCCTCATTTCCTGCCAAGGTATTATTAGTGCTGTGTTGGTTAGCCTAACAGTCTTCATGCTGTAAAAGAAGAATTTCAGTACTGTCATGGCTGTGACACTTCTGATACTCTTTCAGAATATGATCTGCATAGATCCAAAATCATCTAAATTCAGTGTTATTTTAAATCAGCTCCTACCATATTTAAGCAAATCGAATTTTCTATGTTTATTTCTTTCAGAGAACTTTGAAATCACATTACTCTCAGTTTTGATTAATTGATGAATATTTCCCATTGTATCAGTTGTACTTGTCATCTCCATAAACTCATATTAGCAGCGCCAGTTCACAAGACCCATAGGGGAGATGTTTCTTGGGAGTTGTGACATTAATTTACCAAGTTCAAGTTTTACACATTTTAAGAAATAACATATCCATTGTATTTCTATAAAATGTAGAAGAAATGGAGTAAGAAAATGAGTTTTCGAGATATCATCACCATCATGTACAATCTTTTAAAGGCAATGACACCCCATTATGAGTAGAAATTGGTTTATCTAACATAGTAAAAATGCATCCTTCAGATATATACCTATGGTGCACTGTTTCTTGAAGTCACTGAACTCATTCTTATAGGCTTCGCGTTTTTCTGCAGAATTTTGAGACCATTATTGTGCGCCATTTCCATGAGCGGGAGCAGGCCATCCTGGAGGCATGCGGTGCATATGCATCTGGCATGATCGTTGGATCATCGGTCAAAGATGGCCGTACATACGTCCGCAACAAGTGCTTTGGGCGTTTCAAGAAGTCCCTGGATGCACAAACTGAACTTCTTAAGAAGGAGCTAGCCGCGAACAGGTTTTGTGCGCTAGAACTGAAGAGAGATTCTACAGATGAGATTGTGTCTACTAGCTAGGATTCTCTTGTGTCAGAAGATATCTGGGGATTGCAAAGTTCACGTAATTAAATTAGAAGCAAATGTTTTGGCAAATCAAACAGGTTATTAATACTCTTAAGAGCTGGTTGTAGTTTAGCACTAGCCATTTTTTATCTATGTGATGAACAAGATTCGCATCCTTTCTTTGTGGTTTTATCATGTTACCTTGGTACCTGCACGAACATGGCAATAGAACCTGTGCCACTTTGATGAGCAACGAAACTTGGCTTTATATTTTGAGCAACCCAAGACAGTTTGTAATGTGTTTAAGTTTGATCAAATCAGCACAAATTGCAAAACAATAAGCTATTTAGGTTCAGCTATGAGCACGAAGTATTCCTACATCATTTGCCTTTTTATTTTACTTTTATTTTTCATATTTTTACATTTTCTTGCTTCTGTCATAGCTCTGCGAAATTTAAATTTAAAAATCTAGCTTCAATGAAGAACTGAGAAAAAAAAGTAGGACAAGTCATGTGAGGCATGACTACCATGCTTATATAGTATGAATTTGGTGTGATTCATGGTCAAGACTTGAGAGAAGGTTTTCTAGACCTAGGATCAACTAAATAATATGTGGATGAATACATTCCAGATTTGTTTTAAAAATCATGTTAACACAAGTTTCATGGTTGTAAAATGGTAAAAAAAAACTAAGAAAATTATCAGCCTTGCAGACAAATGTGTTTCTTACAATGTCTGAAGAACTTAATGGTACATACATAAATATCCAAAGCCTATCCTGGGCAGAGAGTCAGTACACCTGTCTAGTTCGAACAATGCTTATGACCAGTCTTCTTTACGGAGAGTTGTGGGCATACTATGCATCATATAATCTACACATTTATAGCACATGGTGAGACTCTGGCAATCACAAGGAAAAACAGATCCTACTGCCTCAACCGGAAGAAAACCTATTACAGGTTCCAGTTGACAACCACAGCAGGGTGTTTGCCATTAGTGGGTTGGTACCCACAAAGGGGGGGAAACAGAAAGAGAAACTGCACGAATCTGATATTCAGTGCACAAAACTAAGGCTGCGCTGATATTCGGTAGTATGTAATTCACCCCAATTTAGGTGAATCCTGCAGGTTCTTCATCAGTAACCATAGTTATCTGTCCTGATTCCTCTTCAACACTTGGACTTTTTTTCTTATTTTCTTCCTCAGCAGCATGATTTTGAGCTGCGGCTTCCTCCTCTTTAGCATGTTTATCTGCCTCTACTGCCTCCTCTTCAGCACGTTTTTCCACCTCTACTGCCTCCTCTTTAGCACGTTTTTCTGCCTCTACTGCCTCCTCTTTAGCACATTTTTCTGCCTCTACTGACTCCTCTTCAGCACGTTTTTCTGCCTCTACTGCCTCCTCTTTAGCACGTCTTTCTGCCTCCATTGCCGCCTCCTTCAGCTTAAGTTGCTTCTTGTACTCCGCCAATTGTTCCTGGATCCTCTGGTAACCAGACAACAGATCACCATAGCGGCTTTGGAGAGTACGTTCTAATGCTTTCTGTTTATTCACTTCTTCAGCCAAATTTCTCACACGATAGGCACCAGCCATCTGTTCTTGTTTTTGTAACTCTTGGAAGCATTCAAGTTCCGTTGCTGCAGTGTTCATCTGCTTGAACGTGTCTTGGATCTGTGATCCCAATTTTGCAGACCGTGCCTGACGAATCAAAAAGCAAGTAAACCAAACTATCAGGATTGCAAATCAACATGGAAAAGCTAGAAACAATATGTGGTCAGTATCGTACAATTTTGTTTCGGTAGAACTAATCCAGAATATCAAGTTAAAAAAAACAAAGGCAGGAGTAAAGAGTTGTATTAGTCTGCAAATTGTGCAAGTTTGATTTGTGACAGCTCTAATAATATTTTATAGTCTGGAGTGGCTTCCATATAGTGCATTTTAAATTGGCAGCTAACATAACAGCCTAAGGGAGGCAGATGAAAGAGAAGTGTACCTAAACCAACTACAGAGAAGCATTTTAAATGGTTTGAGTCGTTGTATAGTCGCTGAATAATCGCTGTATAGTCGCCGAGTTGTTTTCCAAAAATCACGGCGACTCGCGACTATACAGCGACTTATGGCGACTATACAGCTTTTTTGGTCAGATACATGAGTCGCAGCCTCAGGCGACTCACTTTTGAGTCGCGACTCAAAAAACATGAGAATTTAGCGTAGCCAGGGTAGGCAATATAGCATGTTGCCTGAAGAAAAGTAATAATTAATAGAGATACTACAAAGAAAATAACGCATCATCCCCAGCTAACCTGGTATCCTTGTGTCAGCAGTTTGATCTTCTGTTCAAGACGAGAAGCTTTCTTTGCTTCATCATCCATTCTCTTCTTCACAATTTCAAACTCGTGTTGCAAAGCAGAAATTTTATCAGCATTTCCAGCAACACTGGCAAGACCATAGCTGTTATTCATCGGGAAAAACATAAGGTCCTCTTGGCATGCATCATGTGACTTCACGAAATCCACAAAAGATTCATTCTCATGTCCCATGGCCACACGAAGATACTGAATCTCCTCATCAACCATAGAACTTGCCTGACAACAAAGAAATGAAGCGATTTGAAAAAGCGGTATACATGACATACACAAATAACAGTACTAAGAAGCTAAAACATGTAACTAAGATGATCTTGTTAATGCAGTGCTATATATAGCTCCCACTATATAAATTTACTTGTCCCTCCAGGGTATCATTCAATGCAAACAGATTAGTTATAGCCAGGTCCGAAAAGGAATGGTTTAGACCTGCTGTATTATTTTACTGTGTTACTCACTGAGGTATGTATAATGATGAGCCGACATGATTTCAAGTTATTATTGATGTACCTAATACTATAAGAAAAATGGATGAATGTTATCACTAAATTGGATATGCAGTTCAACATTTATATAACAATAATAAAAGGACGGGGAAAGTGGTGTACCTCTTTCAGTTCATGCTCATCGAAACCTTCAATTTCAGGAATGAAAGCTGCCCCATTCGTCTGACGTTTGTTCCCTTTCCTTTTCTCTCTTTGAGTTTGTTCGTCAAGAGGATATTTAGCATTATCATGCTCAAGGAGACTGAGGAGCTCCTCATTTATTAGCTCATCAGCTTGTTCAATTGATGTAGGAGGCACAAAGGTACTTCTGCTTTCTCCACCTTTAACCAGAGACTGCCGGAGAATCTCCACTGAAGCAGCAGGTGGCCTAGGCAAACTCCGCTGCAACACTTTTGATCTCTTTCTGAGCAATGCCTCCTGCCTTGCTTGTTCCTCAGCCCTCTCTCGTGCTAACCTGTCTGACATATCCTCTTCAATTTTCTCTTCAGATTCTTCCTTCTCCTCTGTGATGGGTGGCATAACTAGCTGGTACTCATTCTTAGGCTGTGGAATGGAAGCAAAACCAGATCGCAGACCTCTTCTCAACTCAGCTTGCCTACGAAGTTCGAGCTGAGCACTGTCCTGCATTTCCACCTCTTCATTTATGTGGAGCTCATCACGGAAGGGGGTACCTTTTGGAGTTAAACCAAAGGAATTTCCATCTCTGGAGGGTGTCATACCAATCCTTGGGGTAACACCAGGGCCAGGGCTAGCCAGAGGCGTTGCCATGGGATTTGGAGTCTGTATCTCTTTCTTACGTGGTGTAACGCCAGAGAAGTCTGATGGATGAAGCTCTGGGTTATCGCCTCCTAAAAGAGGTGTTTGTGATTCCCTTAGACGTGCAAGATTCTCTGCCTCCATCATAATAGCGTCACCTTTCCCACCTGGAGTTCGTTGGGGAGTTCGCAATGGTGTCATACCAAGCCTTGGAGTCTGGGAGTAACTTGCAAGCAATGTCCTAGTAGCAGTACTTCCTTCACCAAGCTCCTCGGCCAAAGCAGGATCACCGGCATTACCCATCTTTGCAATCTCCTCCAATTCATGATCAGAAATTTGGGGTGGTGGAAGCATTAGTTTGGACCTTCTTGTGACTGCTTCTGGGTCGTTGAGTTTATTTGCTTGCATTATTGCGGCAGGGGCATCCTGCCTCTGCAGAATTTTGTTCCTGCCAATGTCTTGCTTTCTTAACTGAGCCTCAACATCCACTCTTCTCTTCCCTTCGAGCTCCTCAATAGTAGTTGGAAACTGTATGTGCTCAAGTGGCCTGTCTTCACCCACCGTATCATAAAAGCCTGGAGGGGGTCTCTTTTCAAAAGGGATCTCAGCATTATAGTCAATTCCCTTTCTCTTCCTCTTTTTGTGCCGGTTGTCAATACCAGCTGCCTTCAGTTCCCTCCTTTTTTGCAGCGATGCAAGCCTCCTCGCCTCTTCAAGTTGTTTTTCTCTTGCCTTCCGTTTTGCCTTCTTACCCCTGGTGTTAGCTAAGCGAGCCCTTGCCTCGGAAAGCATTTCCTTTTCATCTTCGTCCATGTCAACAGCATCTGGGCGTGCAGGTTTTGACTCGGGATTTGGATCGATCTCCCCAGGTCGCAACTTTCTTGGGTCGTCATTAGGCTCATAATTCTCATCCTTAGCACAGGCAGCATCAAGCAGTTTTTCATAACGCTCAAGACACTGAGATGGCGTCCGACCTACAATAGGCGCAATAGTCCTCCATTGAGTAGGCATGAGCTTAGCAAGGTGGAGTAGCTTCTCATCTTCCTCCCTTGTCCACTCAGTCTGGAGTCAACAGACACGAGTTAGTTAAGTGAAAGAAAAGACAAAACGATTATTATATTAGATCAAAGACAGCTGAAACCATAATAGGGCTGATAATCAATTACGAGTAAAAGAAGCATGAAGCATCATTATCGCATGAGAAGATTGGCGGTTATTTTTGAAAGATTCAATCCAACTTGAATGAAACAATGTAAACCATACACAAACTGAAATCCGGTTCAGTTAACTTCTACATGGTTTTTAGTAAATGTTGAAGCTTCAAGAATCAGATGACAATGCTAATACAGAATTAAAAATCCTATTTAGAGTTGTCAAGTGGGGTATACTAACATCTTTACCATAGCTCGTTCATATTTTAATGATATGTTATGTCAGAAAACATGTTAACAGCTTAACATCGTGCAAAGACAGATATTCGATGACAGAATAGCTATTTCGCAGGGCTATATATGCAATTGCAGTTTCAGGACACCACATTGCAACTAGGGCTCCTTTCAAAATCACTCCACATCACAATTGCGCGCGGGATCCTCTGATTTCTAGTAACCAGCGCGGGAGGAACAGGAGGTCAGGGGGGAGCGGGGGCAGCCGCATTACCTTCTTGATGGAGGGGTCGAGCCACTCGTACCAGCGGGCCTTGCACTGCTTGGCGGACTTGCGGACGAGCAGCGAGGAGATGCGCGCCCACTGGTTCTTGCCGTACTTCATCACGGCCGCCTTGAGGATCTCGTCCTCCGTGTTCTTCCACACGCCGCCCTTGATCATGATCCTCATCTTGGCTGGCTCCTCCCTTGCGGCCTAGCTCGGCCTACCGGATATGCTCTCCTCCGCAGAGGGTTTCGCTTCCGCCGCGCCCCCGGCCGGGCGGCTCCGGCGAGACGGCGATACCGGGCGGTTTGAGGGGGAGGAGGGGGTTTAGGGTTGGGTGGGTCGGGTCGGGGCTGGGTAGCGAGACCGTGTGGTTGGGGTGGTTCGGCGAGGAAGCATAAAATCCTATTTACCGCCTAACGCAGGCGGTATCGCGCACCGCCTCCGCGTTCTGGGCCTGGCCCTTTTTATTCTCCGATAGTGCTTCTGTTTGGCTTCTTTTTCCGATTTTCTATGTACCTGGTTTTGTTCATGCTCACTGGTTTTTCTCCGGTTTCCTGGCTTGTAAGTACGGTATTTTCTTTTTTCCTGTTTTTCATGTTCTGGTTTTTTCATCACAAAGGGGGAAGAAATAAAGAACCTGCTGGCTTGCGACGGTATGTCTTGAACCGTGTTCAAGACGATGAAGTGGAGGAGAATGAAGATGTTGGCGCCGATGGGCTAGACGGGGAGAACGAGGGGTTCTTGGATGGACCTCCAAAGGGAAGATCCTCTAACTATGATGTGTATGAAAACAATTTGATTTGCACCGCTTGGAAAAGGATCGGGCTTGATGCGGCCGTCGGCACCGAACAAACCGGGGAATGCATGTTGGAATCGGATGATCGGTTACTCCAACGGAAACACAACAGGCCACCACCGATCAATAGACTCTATTTCGTTGATGGAAGACTATTAACACCAAGTGCCAAAAGTGGTCGACGTGTTTAGCTCATGTCAACCGGTTCAACCCGAGCGGTACAAATGATGATGATCGGGTAATTTCCATTCTTACTTGCTCTACATGATCAAGATACTCGCTCTCTGATATGTGTACTAAGTTGTTTCCTCTATGTGGCTATGTAGAGAAACATTGCTCTAGACTTATTCAAAGGAAAATGGAAGGAAAGGAAGAAAAGCAAGATAGGGAAAGTGGGGAAGGCATTGGCCCTACACTATTGTTTGTAGGAGCTAGAAAATCATGATAAGTGGAAGAGTAGTGACTTCTATGATGTGCCAAGAAAGAATACCAAGAGTTCCGTTGGTGATGCAACAATCCGTGGAGCTTATGAAGTGGTTGTGCAACTTGTCATATCAGAGTGGAGGAAAAGCTAGCCATAAGGAATAAGTTTTTGTCCTTTGTGGAATTGATCAAGAGAAGAAGGTGGGCCTTGGTGGCGTCGAAAAATCCTTTTTGGGATCTCACACCTCTCCAACGCGACGTACCTTAGTTCGTGTAAGGGGTGCAGATACGGATCCGAAGCGAAAATTATGCTTATCATTTATCGTGGAAATACGAACACAATTCACAGAATTGATCGAAAATTATATAATTCTCACACATTTTTGTTGACAATATAATCCTCGCACATAGATGTGCCGTATGTTTATTTATTTATTTTTGTTTCCATGATGTTGACCGGTGCCTAAACTGTAGCGGGCCGTGTGCGCCTCCTTATTGCTTGTTTATTTTGCCAAACCCATATATATCGAAAATGGGATAGTGGGCAGCTTGGCACTTGCCAATTCGTCATTGACACGATTCTCATACTAGTAGTAACCAGCCTTTTTACTAGCAGATCGAGCACTAGCTTAGGTAGGGGTAGCAACGTAGGATACGCTCGATTATAGCCATTGTTGTAAAAGGGCCTCCCGTTGTTCCCCAAAACGAGCAGAGGAATCGCCCGACGGAAACCCACCAAATCTGTCAGTAACACGCTTTACCCAATCAGTCCCCGCCTCGATTAATGGTGCCCTGCCATTCCGGCGTTCCAAAGGCGAAGCTTTTCCTCCCTGGCACGCAAGGTGTGGCTACGTACGAGACTGCGTAGTCCATCAGTTCAGTCCACCCCATTCCCACCCGTGTGGTGTGACCCCCGGATTCCCCTCGCTCCGCCACCCCGAGCGCGCTCTCGCCTACGCGCACGCAGCAACCAATCCCACCGACCGTCTCCTCCTCCTACCACTACTTCTTGCCTGCTACTACCTAAACCCACCCCTTCCGGCGCCAGGAGGGACCAGGTGCTCGTCCGAGAAGATCGATCAAGCGAAGGTCACCGCCGGTCTGCTCCTCCTCCTCTTCGCCTGCTCTGCTCTGCTCTCTTCTCCTTGTTCTTGATCGTGCTGTTTATCTTCTTGATTGAGTTGGCGGCTTTAATCTCGGTAGTCTGTCCGCGGAGATCGTTTTGGGGTTTCTTTCGTCGTCTGTCCGCAATCTTCCCTTTTTTGTTTCGTCCTAGTGGGATAATGATAATGATGATGCGTCGAAAGTTTTAATTCTCTCTCTCCCCCCTGATGTGTTCTTGGCTGCCTTCTTTCTCTGTTTCTTTTTGTCCCTTCTTGACTTCTTGGCCTTGGAGGGTGACTGGTGTCCCGGGTCCATTGGTCCGACCATGCCGTCACTCACGCACTGATTGGAGCGCTGGGGGTTTTGTCCATTATTACTAACAAGTGGGGCCGATGAACATGAATTCTTTATAAGCCAGAAAAACAAGAAAACGAACCAAGTGGGGGAAATCAGGTTCCTTCCGGCCCGAGGAATTTCCAAGATTTACTATGAACCTTTCTTTTCTTTTCTTTTTTCCAAATCATTATTCTTGAGAGGAAATCGACTACCATGGATGCCTTTGCTTTATGCCTGTTGCGGATCATTCTCCCTGTTCTTTAGGGATTCTAGCTGTCGGTTCCAAATCCAATGGCGTTCCATGTCTTTCAGGTGCTTTCGTTTTCTGGGGTGGAATAAATTAAAGGATGGTCCTCAAGAAGCTGCTTCAGCTGTTTGGAGTTGGCAAGAAGAAGAAGGATTCCAAGAAGAAAGGTGATGTACCTTGCTCTAGTTCACAGGATCTGTTTGTCAGCGCTAGTGCTTCACTTAATCAAATTGCCTTTTTTCTCACTCTGCAACATAATAACATAGTTTTGTTCAATGGCGATCTCGTCAGCTGGCCAGCTAGCAACTGCCGCTAATACTCTTGTATTCCATCAACTCAGCTCAATATGAATATGTTTTCTTTTACCAGTATGCTGTAGTGGAGTTAGTGGCAGTTAGTTGAAATAGTTGGATAATTTGGCTGCTCTGTGGTCCGTAGGGTTTTGTCAGGATGTTTACATCTTTGCACTTATCCGCCTTGCCTGTCCGAGAGCTACTTTTTTGTTTTTAAGTGACTCTGTTGGAACTACTGGCCGCATCGATTAACTTTTAGGTACCCAACAAGTACTAAGTTAAAGATATGCAGAGATATAAAGCTTAAAAATTATCTCGTATGACTTGGAATTAAAGGTGCACAAAATATGCACAATTCATATCTTGCCAGATGATTAGACCCTTTGAGGCACACAAGTATGCAACATATACTCCTGGGAGTACCACATTGTGGTGTGGAACTTACATACTTACAGGGAATGTAACGATGATACACTTACAGGGAATGTAACAATGATATCTTGATGTAATCAGAGTGCTACTAGGTTTCGGTTGGATATAGACTGGGGTTATCAATCCATGTCCGTATTGTGATTAGCAATGTTCAATGTTTGTTATACTAAACAAGAGGTGATATATAGTTTATTGGAATCTTTTATGTCCTCCTGTACAAGGCTTACGCAGTGTTCCTTCCCTTTCGTTTCAAATAGGATATTGATTATTTATTTGTTATTTGGAATGTTCTTCTGATAAATGGATCTTTCTGTGCAGGCAAGTCCATTGACCCTCTTTGGCAAGGTAGCTTTTGTCCCCAGTGTTAAATTTTAAAAAGTTATATGTGCTTCCTTATTAGTTATTTTAAGCTGAAGCAGTATCAGATATTATCTGAAAATGTCTATAACACTCTCAATCGTTCGCAGTACTACAATAAGCCCTGAAGTGGATCTAGGAGTTGCGACTCTTGACTAAAAAAAAATACTCTGTCTTTCCTACTACCTGCAAAATAGCATGTGCGATGCAGGCACTTAGGTAGTTGTATTTCCATTGTCTGAGAAACCTTTCAGCCACTTAGGCTCATAGGGTCTGGACTCTGGAGCACAGACTTAAGGAAGCAGTTTGTTTAGTGTTCTGTGTAAATAGAGCTCAGTTCCAGGCAAATTTTGTATTCACTTCTTGAGGGAATTGTGGAAATTTTCTAGTTTAATGTTATATGCATTACTAGTTTTATTTCACCCTGTAGGATTACTTTAAAGCAGTCTCCAACATGCAAAAAAATTGACATGACAATTGGCTGGCGTTCATTAGGAGTGAGAGGAGAGATAGGAACATGCCGGCTACTGGTCTTACTGGTTGAACTGGTAGATTTTATACCAGCCACAAATATGTACCTCACACTAATTTTAAAGTGCTGCCTTGATTTTGTGCTCGCACCAAAGAAGCAACATACTTTGAGGAGAAAGCTGTAAAAATTAAATTGGAAATATCAAACTAGAATATATAAGTAACCTGGCTGGTTATCAGCTATTGGTCATCCTCTTGTTAATTCCTCGAATGTGTTTGTTTTATTCTTCACATTCCTTGTGTGGGTCTAATAGCGCGGATATGTAACTTCCATACACATTTTAAGCAATGATCCTGTACTACATGTGTGATCTAGGCTACACAAGTTGGGATATCATCATGTATCACTGTCATAAACTCTAGTCTACATACTTATCTGGTGTTAACATTGATTGCTAGTAAACAGTCTGCTGAATTTCAGGTGTTGTTCCACAGTCCACTGTAAATGTCCTCGCAAGTAAAAGTATTTTGGATCCCTGCTCAAGTGGGGCTGGTACCGTGCTATCACTGCAAAAACATGAGCCTGAATGTTCAAGTATTATCTCAAATATGATAAACACAATACATGGTTCTGAAAATGATGATTACAAGTTATTTAGCCAATTTGATGTTGTTCAAGATTTCTCAGACCACCACTATGCAAAGACTTCTCCAGGGAAGGTATGTATGTCCTTCATTCTACTCTATTTCTGTTCGATTTAACTGTAGATTAATTTGCCACCTCCAAATATGTGAACAGGCCAACAAAGATTGGACGAAAGCAATCCAAAATGAATGGAAGCTTCTACAGAGAGATCTACCAGGTCGCTACATATTATATATGACAAAACAGTATATTATTTTCATCGACTATATGTACATTGACGATGAATAGAATTTAAATGACCATTAGTACTGTCTCCAAACTGTTTTCTATGCTCTGTATCTTACTAGTCCGCCCTCGTAAATAAAGCATATGTGACCTGTCAACTTCAAGATAGTATCAAACAGACAAACACCCTGTGCATCTTTGATTAGGATAAGTTTATTGATTCTTCTAAATTGATTTCGTGGCTGGGAGTTTTTACATGGCTGTGGAATCCAAACTAATGCATTATTCTAATATTCTTGCTCTATGTGTTAGATTATGCCATTTTTGTATTAATTAATTCCGTACAGTCATCGTTCTCTGCATTGGTTGAATCTATTTCATTTTATCACATAGGATAGATCATGTTTCCAGAAAGTAATAATTCTATATTTGGAAAATAATGAGAAAACTGGAAAATAATTTGCGATACGATATCATGTTTTTGGAAATGTGAAAAATATGCCAGATTGTTGAATTAATATCTGCTACCTCAGTCTTTCTTTTAGAGGATTTACCCCTGGGTCAGTTGATTTATTTATTATTAATCTTGGATCTGAGTTCGGTTTCGGTTATGCAGGATCTATATATGTTAGAGTTTATGAGGATAGGACTGATCTTCTTAGAGCTGCTATTGCTGGGCCTTCTGGAACTCCATATCATGATGGTCTATTCTTCTTTGATGTTCGTTTTCCTCCTGATTACCCGCGATGTCCACCAGTATGTTTCCACTTCACACCCACCTCCCCTTATGTATCATCGTTATCACCATGAATGCAATCTCTTAACGAAAACCTAACCTATATGCACAGAAAGTGCATTACCATTCTGGTGGGCTTCGTCTAAATCCGAACCTGTATGAGAGTGGAAAAGTTTGCCTTAGCCTGCTCAACACTTGGTGGGGTACTGGTTGTGAGAAGTGGGGCAAGTCGAAATCCACCATGCTGCAAGTGTTGATCTCCATCCAGGGCCTTGTGTTGAATGATAAACCATATTTTAATGAGCCAGGCAATAAAAGCACGGCTAATACGCCTCCTGGTGAAAAGCATTCTGTGGCATACAATCAAACTGCATTTGTACTATCCTGCAAGACAATGTTGTATTCACTTCGGAAGCCTCCAAAGGTAAGTATAGAACTCTCATTTCTTGCGAACTTAAAAATGATACCTTGGTTTCTCTTCATGCCTTAAGACTCTCAATTTTCATGGTTATATTTTTTATTCTCGTTCTGAAAATAAATTGCATAGATTCAAAAGCATCTGAATTCAATACTGTGTTAAAATAAGCTTCTACCATACTTAACTAAATCAAGTCATCTGCGTTTTCATTTTACAGGGATCATGGAAGGATGTCAATTTTACAAACAAATTTAATATTAGTGTGATGTGCTAGCACAATTATGTTTCTGTTGTTTTGATTATACCGTTCATCTCCTTAGCGGCTTAGCTCCTCTAACGTACAGTCCTCACATAGAGGAGAGTTCTTCTGAGTCGTGACATGATGAAATTACCAATTTCAAGTCTTCCACATTTTCACAAGAGTTTGAAGATATGAGAACTTTCATTTTATTTTTATGGACTGTTGAACAAATAGAACAAGTGAAAAGAGTTTCTGAAATATCACCACCAGTGTTCAAAGACAACTAGAGCCCCCCGACCCTGAGTGAAACTGTTGTGGTAGCACATAGCAAAAATGCATCCTTGAGATTTGCACACCTTTTGCAATGTTCTTCATGCCGCTGAATTCATTCTTACAAGCCTTTCTTCTGCTGCAGCATTTTGAGAACCTTGTCGTGCGCCATTTCCACGAGCGGGAGCGTGCCATCCTGGACGCATGTGGTGCATACTCGTCTGGTATGGTTGTCGGATCGTTGGCCACTGATGGCGCAAAGTACGCATGCGACAAGTGGTTTGTGAGTTTCAAGAAGTCTCTGGATGCACACACTGAACTTCTCGCAAAGGAGCTGGCCGCGAACAGAACTCGAGCGCTGGAACTGGACAGAGACGCGCCAGCTGCAGATGAGATTGTGTCTACCAGCTAGGCTTCTTCTGCCAGAGCCATGACCGTTGCAAAATTCACCCGCTTGAGTCGGAAGCAAAATTGTCTAGATCAGTGATTAACTGATTACGACTCACACACGTTATGGATACGCCGTAGGGGTGGTGTTATAACTGTAGAAGAATTGGGTGTAGTTCGGTGGTGTTATAGCTGTAAAAGAATCTGTTGTAGTTTAGCACTTGTCATGCGTTAGCCATTTGTGGTGATCATGAAATTTGGCCCCATTCCCTGTCTACCCACTTTGTGGTCTTATGCGTATGACTTAACATGCTCGGTTGCGTGCCAGTTTGGTATAATCTGTTTAGAGATGCAAGCGGTACCCCGCCAAAATCCCAATTATAATTCTTTAAAAAAACAAGATTACAGTTCATTTTATGATTTCTAGTTCAAAGTTGGACCCCAAATTTGAACTAGAAATGGGGCTTTGGCAGGATCCCACTTGACACCTTAAATATGTTGCGGTAGCTTCAATGGATGTATGGAGTAATCGAACTTGTGGAAATCTGATGACCAGCACAAATGGATGTTTATCTTTTCTAACTCCAAACAGTGATTGATGTTTGAACCTGGTTAACCAAAGAAAATGGTGAAACTAAAAGCTAAAAGCTATTTATAGGTTCAGTCATGGGAACAATCTCAGCCCGTTTCTTTTGTTCCAAGTAAAAAAGAATGAAAGTTCAGTGTGCATCTGACAGTTGGGTCCATTTCGGGGGGGAAACAATCTGACAGTTGGGTTACTTAGCAGAGGTACAAAAGTTTTTCGCTCATTAATCATTAGCAGCCGTTCTGTACAGGACATTTCAGGTATAGCAACGGAGATTACAACAGCAATAGAGGATTCAGGAGTCATGACAAGTGAGATCAACAGGGATATCTGTACCTATGGTGTTCATTCCTACTGTACTCAAAAACTGATTCAGTTCTAGAAATACTCAAAATGGCCGGGGAAACGCTCCTTGTGGCCGACTTGGCTGCTGCGGCAGCACTTGACGATAAGCTGCTCGGAGTAGCGGCCAAACCACGCTCCGCACCCTTCTTCTCCTTGGCTCCGTACTGTCTGAAGTCCACAGGGTCAGGGACCGAAGGTGGATGAGCGCTCCTGACAAGTGCCCAGTTCACCCCCTCGAAGAAGGGATGCTGCTTGATCTCAGTGGCACCCCTCTTGGATGCGATCCTCTTATGAGGATCCTTCATCAGGAGTCCCCGGATGAGGTCCCGCGCGACGGTGCTCACCGGTGGGTTCTCAGGGAACCGCAGCGGCTGCTCCACCACGTTGGAGAGCGTGGCGCGGTTCCCGTTCCCTTTGAAAGGTGTCATGCCGTGCAGAAGCTCGTACAGGAAGATGCCGAAGGTCCACCAGTCCACCGCGCTGCCGTGTCCCTCCCCTCGGATGATCTCCGGCGCGAGGTACTCATGGGTGCCCACGAATGACATCGACCTGGCGTCCGTTGGCTCGGCGTTGAACTCCAAGGTATGGAGCCCGTGGAGGCTGAAGTCTGATTTGGTCTTGCGGTTCCTCTTGCTCATGCTGAGCATCCTGGGGAAGAATGCTGATGGCTGGATGCATCCAGCGTTTGCGTTGCTGATGCCTTCGGTGTCGGTCAGGCCCTTCACCACACCGTTGGGACCTGCGTGGACCGACGAGGATTTGACCAGCATTGGGCTTACCGAGCACCGCAGCGACAGGTCGAAGTCGGACAGCATGATGTGGCCACCGTCTCGGACAAGGACATTTTCAGGCTTCAGGTCTCGGTACACAATGCCAAGCATGTGGAGGTACTCGAGTGCAAGCAACACCTCAGAGGCATAAAATCTAGGCAAAATCAATCACCGGAGAGAGAATTATCATGAGCAATGGTATATGTCAGTGCACGAAGGACTAACGAGGTAACTACAGTAATCTGAAGTGAACCAACCTGGCTGCTTGCTCACTGAAGTGCTTGTTAAGTTGCTTCTGCCGAAGCGAATGGAGATTACCACCGCAGCAATACTCCATGACAAGGCAGTAGAACTTCTCGGTCTCAAAATGAGTGTACAGTGTCGGCAGAAAAGGGTGATCAAGAAGGCCAAGTATCTCCCTCTCCGTTTGTGCCCTGATCAGCTTGTTCCTGCTGATGAGTGACTCCTTGTCCATCACTTTCATCGCGAAGAACGTATCCGTCCCCCTGAGCTCCACAAGGTAAACACTGCCAATGTCTCCGTATCCAAGGCGCTTCAGAAGTCTGAAGTGGACTAGGCTGAGAGGGGAGTCCCTGGAGGTGGCCAATTGGACGGCATCCCACCTGCAGTCCCCTCCAGTGTGATGCTTGACTTGGCCGGAAATGGAGCTGTCCATGCTGTTACTTCTAGGACTCCCGAAGTTGCTATTGATGCTTCTGGATGTTGCTTTTGTTGGTGTGGCAGTATTGCCACTTGTTTCGGATGTTGATGCCAGCACAGTACCCAGTGTGGGATGACTTGTACCGTGGCTTGGGTTTGTTCTGTCAGATGGATCTTCTTTCTTCTTCTGACGTGACTTCTTATCAGATGGGATCTGCGAGTGTGCAGCCGTTTTGGCTGAGATACCTGATTGATTTCGATCTAAGGTACCATTGAATGCCATATTTCCACGAGTGTTGAAATCCATTGGAATCTGCGAGTATGCAGCTGGTTTGGATGCTGATTGATTCCGCTCTAGGGTGCCATTGAATACGCTATTTCCATGAGTGTTAAAATCCATTTTGTCATTCACGGCGGCCAGCTTGTTGTATGACCTGGAGTTCATCTGAAACTTCACAAGATACAGTAAGAACGGACAATGGTGGCACCATTAATTCTAGAAGAAACAGGTAAAAAGTATTTGAATATAAGTCCCAACGAACCAACTTGAACAATGATCATGATCACTAAATAAAGGCCATCTACTTCCCAAGGAGGCAATTTATCAAAGAACTGAAGAACATTCTTGCTGTTATAACTGTTGCTCCAATTCTTTATATGCCTTCTTATATGATACATCTTTTGGAGGAAAATAATACATTGTTTTAGATGGACTGTGTCTAAAATAACAATAGTAACACTTTATGTAACAATGAATTTCTTGCAGGAGTGAAAATAAAATGTTGGCCATTAATTCCAAAAGCTTATACTTACACTTTTACTTTAATAAACTGTGTGTGCATCATCTTTCTCGGACTATCATAGATGTCATTTTTACAAAATTCATTATATATTTATGACATACATGAAAAGAATCTATGTCAGTCACGAGTATCATAGTACTCAAACTACCGTGATGTGTTTTCTTTTGTTACCTTCTGGTAGTTTGTTCTATCCATAAACTCAACGCGAAAATATGACGAATTATTCTAGATGCAAATTTTCAGTTACACTATGCAACTCAGCAGACAATAGCAATGAGAATGCATATCCGCAAGAACAGTTATGTGGAGGCAGAAAGCGAGCACATAGGCACATTTAACTTTAAGAAGTCATGCATCTCGGAAGTTACACATTGGTCCATCATGTGACATACAGACATGAAATACAAAAGCTGTGGCACACATAACTTGTGCAGGTATCTTGAAGGCCTACATATAGAAAAAAAGATGTGTTGTCTCAAGGTGTTTTAGGTAGCAAAATGGCAGGGCTGGAAATGACATGCAGTACGCCGTCCGTTGACTTGCTCTGATCAGAGCAAGTGTCGCGATTGACAACCAAGGTCAAACTAGCATCTCGGCACGATCACGCACTCGCATCAAACAAATAATTGTACAGGAACATAGAGAACCAGTCAAACTGAAACGCTGAACCAAGAAGGCAGAACCAGACATCCTGAAACTCCTCCTAAATTGATCTAGCTAGCACACTGGAACAGCCGGAGATTGTTTCACGCATTGCAAACGCATGGAGAAAATCAACCTCTATGGATTAACCAGGAATTCCTACTACTGAATTTGATCTAGCTAGCGCATTTGAACCGGCAGAGGGACAAACCTAAGGATGAATGAGAGGAGACGGAACAATCCTCGGCGGCCCCTGCAAACGCCACTGGAATGGACAGAGACGAGGTCACCTTCCTCCCATCGACGGGAGCGGCGGCGACGATCGGGGTGGTTGTTTCGCGGGGGAAGGCGACGCGATCGGGAATGGGTGGGGGGTGGGAGGGGCGGGGAAAGCGCGCGAGAATGGGTGGAGCGGAGGAGAGGAGGCATTGCTAAATTTAAGCGAGCACACTCAGGCGCGACGTGGTGGTGGCGGTGGAGAGAGGCGGAGGAGGAAGGGGTCGAAAGAGGAGACGGCCGGGGGGCGGCGTTTCCCAAGGCGAGCCGGCATTTGGAACGGTGTGCTCCGTGCTCCGCGCTCGTGGAAACAATTGGCTGATGGAGTCCTGTTTCTACGGTCTCTCGTTGCCGGCGCCCGGCGGCGCTGTTTTCATGCCACGCACTAACCTCACCAGCCACACCAGTGCCCTCCGCTCGCCATCAGGTGTACTGGTAAATCACATCTACTACGACATGGACATAATCAGAAAACAAATTACGACATAGACATAATACAAGCACAGAATGAAGAATAGCTTATAGGAGACATATCGCATATCCAATTTAGGGACATTACAAGTCAACACATCAAACAAGTCGAATTCCTAGAAGCCCAAAGAATAGGAGGACCTAGCTTCTTCCCACCACACCATTCCCTATAAGCTAGCTTATGCATAAGAAATCACTCATAGTACCATTTGCACGGCTAATATCACTAGTGTGGCGAAATCTCGGATGCCACCCCTAAGTAGATACTAGTGTGGAGTGGGCGAGTGGCACCAAAGGGGAAGTCCACCACTATGTAGGGATCTAGGAATCTGGCCGGATAGAATATACTAATAGTTTCATAGTCATCTTTATGTGTTACCGAACATGACGAGTCACACGCGCTTGAAGTAATTTATCTTTGTGAAAATTTATGTAAGTGCGGTATGTGATTGAGATAATAGCGTCGGAATTGTACCCGGACTTCGATATGTGAGAAAAGAAACTATTGGAAGTGTTTCTTAGTTGCTAATGTGGTTTTGGAGTCATACCGGAGGAGTTGCAGAGTTACTGAATTTTAGGTTTTATCAAAAGTGCTCCAGTAAATTTATAAAAGGGGAGAGAACGTTCTCAACTTTGTCAAAAATGTTCTGGAAAGTGTCCATAGGGCCACGTGGGGGGGACCATGGGCATAGCTCTCTAGGGATGGGCGTACATGGCCCATTAGGGATGACGCCATAACCGCCTAGGTAGCCACCAAACCTTCCTTGTTTGGGGGAGGCAACCTCTCTGAAAGGGCATGGATTTCGACGAGGGGGGGGGGGTACATGGGCAATTTAATTTTTTTACGATAAAGACTTGAACAAATGCGAAATAAAAGTAGCGTTTAATTTGTCAACCACAAAACATGTATAACTAGGTTCACCTACGTCCACCAACAACTTATTCTAAGCAAGACACACAACTATGTTATAGCAAGATATATAACTTCAAGCACGAAGGTTATTACAAAGTAAAGTGCATAAGTAAAGAGTTCGAATATAGGAATAACCGAGGTACACAGAGACAAAGATGTATCCCGAAGTTCACGCCCTTGCAGGTGTTTGATACCTTTGATCCGAATTATGGATTGTAGTACTTGAAGCTTTTTTCCTAGAGATCTAGGTTTCTCGAATCCATGGAAACATTGCATTTGGTGCAAGATCACTCGAACAAGGCTTCTACTTTTCGTATATTGTTTGCTTTACCGGACCAACGATTTTCTTGTGTTGTTGTGTATCAATGATTTGGAGATAGGATAGGGCTTAAGGTTTTACCTGCAGATGTGCATTAGTAAATGAGATTCAAAGATAAAAAATGAAGCTTGCATGTGTAAATCTTCTGAAATAAAGATACTCATATCATGTGGGCGCTGCGTCCTAAGAACGCCGTAATGTTGCATGCCACGTTCTTTATGGATATACTATCCACCTCGAATTCCTATGCAGCACGCATACTCTTCATGTTAATGTAAGGGTACATTGCCTCTAAGTGTGTTTTTGGTAATTAATGACAATCCTCTATGAACTATTGTTTTCGTTGTGTTTATATGAAAGAATATTCCATACGTATTTCTTGAAGTCCATATGTTGGATTCAAGTGCGGATGCCATGAATATAACATTATACATTTGGTATTGACATCAAGATCATCGATTTGAAGACAAGAATATGATATGATCAAGAAGAAAAAATGAAGATGGAGTTCTTATGTGGAACTCAAGTTAGCCGTGCTCTAGCTTATGTGTTAAGCAATGAATGATCAAGATATTATGATAGAGCTTGAAGAGATGCATGGTTGACCAAGACTAAGAGTGAAGATTGAATTCAAGTTGATCAACACATGAAGCATAAAGATTGTACCACTTTGGATCATGTGATCTTGAGGGTGGTAAGACCTGTCAATTATGCTTCATGAGCTAATTAACTCACTATATATGTGCATTTGTGTTGTCTATGTGAGTTAGTGATGTCTACGGGAGCTTCTATTCTTGTAGACAGTGTTGGGCCTCCAAGAGCAGAGGTTTGTAGAACAGCAGCAAGTTTCCCTTAAGTGGATCACCCAAGGTTTATCGAACTCAGGGAGGAAGAGGTCAAAGATATCCCTCTCATGCAACCCCGCAACCACAAAGCAAGAAGTCTCTTGTGTCCCCAACACACCTAATCGGTGCACTAGTTCGGCGAAGAGATAGTGAAATACAGGTGGTATGAATAAGTAGTAGCAACGGCACCGTAAAAGTGCTTTGCCCAGGACAATGAACAAGCAAGTAGTAACGCAGCAGTAGTAACGCAAGTAAAACAAGTAAACAAGCAAGCGATAGCGATATTTAGGAACAAGGCCTAGGGATTAGACTTTCACTAGTGGACACTCTCAACATTGATCACATAACAGAACGTATAAATGCATACTCTACACTCTTGTTGGATGATGAACACATTGCGTAGGATTACACGAACCCTCAATGCCGGAGTTAACAAGCTCCACAATAATGCTCATATTTTAGTAACCTTTAGTGTAAGATAGATCAAAAGACTAAACCAAGTACTAGCATAGCATGCACACCTGTCACCTTCGTGCATATGTAGGAGGAATAGATCACATCAATATTATCATAGCAATAGTTAACTTCGCAATCTACAAGAGATCATGATCATAGCATAAACCAAGTACTAACACAAGTGCACACACTCGTCACCTTTGCACACGTGCGGGGGAATAAAACTACTTTAATAACATTGCTAGAGTAGCACATAGATAAATTGTGATACAAACACATTGCAATCATAAAGAGATATAAATAAGCACCTCACTATGCCATTCAACAGGTGAATAAGTATTCTGTGAAATATAGCCTAAGAGACCACACGGTGCACACACTGTCACCTTTACACACGTGGGACAAGGAGTCTCCGGGAGATCACATAAGTAAAACTCACTTGACTAGCATAGTGACATCTAGATTACAAGCATCATCATATGAATCTCAATCATGTAAGGCAGCTCATGAGATTATTGTATTGAAGCACATAGGAGAGAGATGAACCACATAGCTACCGGTACGGCCCCGAGCCTCGATGGAGAACTACTCCTCCTCATGGGAGCAGCAACGGTGATGAAGATGGCGGTGGAGATGGCAGCGGTGTCGATGGAGAAGCCTTCCGGGGCACTTCCCCGCTCCGGCAGGTGCCGGAACAGAGACTCCGTCCCCCGGATCTTGGCTTCGCGATGGTGGCGGCTCCGGAAGGTTTTCCGTATCGTGGTTTTTCGTATCGGGGGTTTCGCGACGGAGGCTTTATATAGGCGAAGAGGCGGCGCAGGAGGGTCGAAGGGGTGGCCACACCATAGGCCGGCGCGGCCGGGGCCCGAGCCACGCCACCCTATCATCCGGGGGCCCAAGTGCCCCCCTCCGGTCCTTCCCGGGTGTTCTGGATGCTTCCGGTGAAAATAGGAACCTCGGGTCTTGATTTCGTCCGATTCCGAGAATATTTCGTTACTAGGATTTCGAAACCAAAAACAGCAGAAAACAAGCAATCGGCACTTCGGCATCTTGTTAATAGGTTAGTTCCGGAAAATGCACGAATATGACATAAAGTGTGCATAAAACATGTAGGTATCATCAATAATATGGCATAGAACATAAGAAATTATCGATACGTCGGAGACGTATCAAGCATCCCCAAGCTTAGTTCTCGCTCGTCCCGAGCGAGGTAAAACGATAACAAAGATAATTTCTGAAGTGATATGCCATCATAACCTTGATCATACTATTTGTAAACATATGTAGTGGATGCAGCGATCAAAACAATGGTAATGACATGAGTAAACAAGTGAATCATATAGCAAAGACTTTTCATGAATAGTACTTCAAGACAAGTATTAATAAGTCTTGCATAAGAGTTAACTCATAAAGCAATAAATCAAAGTAAAGGCATTGAAGCAACACAAAGGAAGATTAAGTTTCAGCGGTTGCTTTCAACTTGTAACATGTTTATCTCATGGATAATAGTCAACATAGAGTAATATAACAAGTGCAATATGCAAGTATGTAGGAATCAATGCACAGTTCACACAAGTGTTTGCTTCTTGAGGTGGAGAGAGATAGGTGAACTGACTCAACATAAAAGTAAAGAGAATGGTCCTTCAAAGAGGAAAGCATCGATTGCTATATTTGTGCTAGAGCTTTTATTTTGAAAACATGAAACAATTTTGTCAACGGTAGTAATAAAGCATATGAGTTATGTACATTATATCTTACAAGTTGCAAGTCTCATGCATAGTATACTAATAGTGCCCGCACCTTGTCCTAATTAACTTGGACTACCGGATCTTTGCAATGCACATGTTTTGACCAAGTGTCACAATGGGGTACCTCCATGCCGCTCTGTACAAAGGTCTAAGGAGAAAGCTCGCATTTTGGATTTCTCGCTTTTGATTATTCTCAACTTAGACATCCATACCGGGACAACATGGACAACGGATAATGGACTCCTCTTTAATGCATAAGCATGTGGCAACAATTATTATTCTCATATGAGATTGAGGATATATGTCCAAACCGAAACTTCCACCATGAATCATGGCTTTAGTTAGCGGCCCAAAGTTCTTCTCTAACAATATTCATGCTCCAACCATGAAGGTGGTAGATCTCTCTTGCTTCTGACAAGACGGACATGCATAGCTACTCACATGATATCCAACAAAGAATAGTTGATGGCGTCCCCAGAAACATGGTTATCGCTCAACAAGCAACTTAATAAGAGATAAAGTGCATAAGTACATATTCAATACCACAATAGTTTTTAAGCTATTTGTCCCATGAGCTATATATTGCAAAGGTGAATGATGGAATTTTAAAGGTAGCACTCAAGCAATTTACTTTGGAATGGCGGATAAATACCATGTAGTAGGTAGGTATGGTGGACACAATTGGCATAGTGGTTGGCTCAAGTATTTTGGATGCATGAGAAGTATTCCCTCTCGATACAAGGTTTAGGCTAGCAAGGTTATTTGAAACAAACACAAGGATGAACGGTACAGCAAAACTCACATAAAAGACATATGGTAAACATTATAAGACTCCATACCGTCTTCCTTGTTGTTCAAAACTCAATACTAGATGTTATCTAGACTCTAGAGAAACTAAATATGCAAACCAAATTAGCAAGCTCTAAGTATTTCTTCATTAATGGGTGCAAAGTATATGATGCAAGAGCTTAAACATGAGCACAACAATTGCCAAGTATCAATATATCCAAGACATTTTAGAGTTACTACATGTAGCATTTTCCAATTCCAACCATATAACAATTTAACGAAGAAGAAACTTCGCCATGAATACTATGAGTAGAGCCTAAGGACATATTTGTCCATATGCTACAACGGAGCGTGTCTCTCTCCCATAAAGTGAATGCTAGGATCCATTTTATTCAAACAAAACAAAAAACAAAAACAAACCGACGCTCCAAGCAAAGTGCATAAGATGTGACGGAATAAAAATATAGTTTCAGGGGAGGAACCCGATAATGTTGTCGATGAAGAAGGGGATGCCTTGGGCATCCCCAAGCTTAGACGCTTGAGTCTTCTTATAATATGCAGGGGTGAACCACCGGGGCATCCCCAAGCTTAGAGCTTTCACTCTCCTTGATCATATTGCATCATACTCCTCTCTTGATCCTTGAAAACTTCCTCCACACCAAACTCGAAACAACTCATTAGAGGGTTAGTGCATAATAAAAATTCACATGTTCAGAGGTGACACAATCATTCTTAACACTTCTGGACATTGCATAAAGCTACTGGACATTAGTGGATCAAAGAAATTCATCCAACATAGCAAAAGAGGCAATGCGAAATAAAAGGCAGAATCTGTCAAAACAGAACAGTCCGTAAAGATGGATTTTATTAGGCCACCAGACTTGCTCAAACGAAAATGCTCAAATTGAATGAAAGTTGCGTACATATCTGAGGATCATGCACGTAAATTGGCTTAATTTTCTGAGCTACCTACAGGAGGTAGACCCAGATTTGTGACAGCAAAGAAATCTGAAACTGCGCAGTAATCCAAATCTAGTACTTACTTTACTATCAAAGACTTTACTTGGCACAACAAATCACAAAACTAAGATAAGGAGAGGTTGCTACAGTAGTAAACAACTTCCAAGACACAAATATAAAACAAAGTACTGTAGCAAAATAACACATGGGTTATCTCCCAAGAAGTTCTTTCTTTATAGCCGTTAAGATGGGCTCAGCAGTTTTAATGATGCACTCGCAAGAAATAGTAGTTGAAGCAAAAGAGAGCATCAAGAAGCAAATTCAAAACACATTTAAACCTAACATGCTTCCTATGCATATGAATCTTGTAAATAAACAAGTTCATGAGGAGCAAAGTAACAAGCACAGGAAGATAGAACAAGTGTAGCTTCAAAAATTTCAGCACATAGAGAGGCATTTTAGTAACATGAAAATTTCTACAACCATATTTTCCTCTCTCATAATAACTTTCAGTAGCATCATGAGCAAACTCAACAATATAACTATCACATAAAGCATTCTTATCATGAGTCTCATGCATAAAATTATTACTCTCCACATAAGCATAATCAATTTTATTAGTTGTAGTGGGAGCAAATTCAACAAAGTAGCTATCATTATTATTCTCATCAAGTGTAGGAGGCATAGTATAATCACGACAAAATTTACTCTCCATAGTAGGTGGCACCAAAAGACCACTATCATTATTATCATAAATAGGAGGCAAAGTATCATCAAAGGAAATTTTCTCCTCAATGCTTGGGGGACTAAAAAGATCATGAAAACCAGCTTCCCCAAGCTTAGAACTTTCTACATTATTATCAACAATGGTGTTCAAAGCATTCATACTAATATTACTACCAAGCATGCAAATAAGATTCCATAGGTTTTTTAATTTTCGCATCAAACAATCCATGTTTTAAATCAGGAAATAGAATAAGAAGCTCACTCTTGTACATTATGCCAAACTAGTGTAAACAAGAAACAACAAGATGCAATTGCAGGATCTAAAGGAAATAGCCTCGAGCACACACACAACGGCGCCAGAAAAATACTTTACCTGGGACCGGTGTATGAGAGCCTTTTACCTTTCCTCCCCGGCAACGGCGCCAGAAAAGTGCTTGATGTCTACGGGAGCTTCTATTCTTGTAGACAGTGTTGGGCCTCCAAGAGCAGAGGTTTGTAGAACAGCAGCAAGTTTCCCTTAAGTGGATCACCCAAGGTTTATCGAACTCAGGGAGGAAGAGGTCAAAGATATCCCTCTCATGCAAACCTGCAACCACAAAGCAAGAAGTCTCTTGTGTCCCCAACACACCTAATCGGTGCACTAGTTCGGTGAAGAGATAGTGAAATACAGGTGGTATGAATAAGTAGTAGCAACGGCACCAGAAAAGTGCTTTGCCCGGAGACGAGTAAACAAGCGAGTAGTAACGCAGCAGTAGTAACGCGATAGAAACGAGTAAACAAGCGGCGATAGCGATATTTAGGAACAAGGCCTAGGGATTAGACTTTCACTAGTGGACACTCTCAACATTGATCACATAACGAACGAGATAAATGCATACTCTACACTCTTGTTGGATGATGAACACATTGCGTAGGATTACACGAACCCTCAATGCCGGAGTTAACAAGCTCCACAATAATGCTCATATTTTAGTAACCTTTAGTGTAAGATAGATCAAAAGACTAAACCAAGTACTAGCATAGCATGCACACTCGTCACCTTCATGCATATGTAGGAGGAATAGATCACATCAATATTATCATAGCAATAGTTAACTTCGCAATCTACAAGAGATCATGATCATAGTATAAACCAAGTACTAACACGAGTGCACACACTTGTCACCTTTGCACACGTGCGGGGGAATAAAACTACTTTAATAACATTGCTAGAGTAGCACATAGATAAATTGTGATACAAACACATTGCAATCATAAAGAGATATAAACAAGAACCTCACTATGCCATTCAACAGTGAATAAGTATTCTGTGAAATATAGCCTAAGAGACCCACACGGTGCACACACTGTCACCTTTACACACGTGGGACAAGGAGTCTCCGGAGATCACATAAGTAAAACTCACTTGACTAGCATAGTGACATCTAGATTACAAGCATCATCATATGAATCTCAATCATGTAAGGCAGCTCATGAGATTATTGTATTGAAGCACATAGGAGAGAGATGAACCACATAGCTACCGGTACAGCCCCGAGCCTCCATGGAGAACTACTCCCTCCTCATGGGAGCAGCAGCGGTGATGAAGATGGCGGTGGAGATGGCAGCGGTGTCGATGGAGAAGCCTTCGGGGGCACTTCCCCGCTCCGGCAGGGTGCCGGAACAGAGACTCCTGTCCCCCAGATCTTGGCTTCGCGATGGCGGCGGCTCTGGAAGGTTTTCCGTATCGTGGTTTTTCGTATCAGGGGTTTCGCGACGGAGGCTTTATATAGGCGAAGAGGCGGCGCAGGAGGGTCGAAGGGGTGGCCACACCCTAGGCTGGCGCGGCCAGGGCCCAGGCCGCGCCACCCTATCATCTGGGGGCCCGGTGCCCCCCCTCCGGTCCTTCCCGGGTGTTCCGGATGCTTCCGGTGAAAATAGGAACCCGGGTCTTGATTTCGTCCGATTCCGAGAATATTTCGTTACTAGGATTTACGAAACCAAAAACAGCGAGAAAACGAAGCTGGCACTTCGGCATCTTGTTAATAGGTTAGTTCCAGAAAATGCACGAATATGACATAAAGTGTGCATAAAACATGTAGGTATCATCAATAATATGGCATAGAACATAAGAAATTATCGATACGTCGGAGACGTATCAGTTAGCTATCTTGCCATGGGAATGCATCAAGAGTATGATCTCATATAGCCCATGGGAGGATGGCATCAATCTTGGATGTCATCGAGGTTGAGAAGGGCAAGTTCCAGATGAGCATATCGAAAATATCATGCTTGAAGCTTACCGTTCATTCGGTGATAATGGACTGATGCATGTAAAGTGCATACATTAACTTTGTAGTTTATTGACACATATTACCACATATTTGCATCTTATATAATGTTATTTGCATGTTTTATATTTTTTCTGGGATTTTCTAAAAAAAATCCCCTCACATCTGGTTCTAGCTTTGTCTAGCAGAAAACACCTTCTGTTAGTATTTTTGACTTTCCAGGAGCTACGGGACTCGAAAAAGGGCAAGGTCAGGGGACACGCTTCGGAAATTTAAAGATGAAAACAACGAGCGAAAGTGGGATACCAGGAGGTCAAAGGGATGGGAATAATTCCCAGTGGCGCCCCCCCACCTAGGGCGCGCCACCAGGTCTCTTTTCTCCCTCGTCCGTCCGATTCGCCTCAATCTCGCGCCCACAGATTTTTTTGACCTAAAAACCCCTATATATTCGACCCCCAGGGTTTCATCGAGGCTACGGCAGCGGAGATCAAAAACACATAAATAAAGAGTTAGAGGCCACCGCCGATGGAGATCGAAGGGGGAAACGCTGCCGGAATCGCCTCCGATGGACTCCACCCCCTCTGGTGTGGTCATCATCATCATCTTCATCAACATCATCAGCACCATCTTCATCTACCCCTTTGTAATATGTTGGCAAACATGTTGTGTATTGCAATTTATCAATTTTCCATGGTATTTTATGTCTCCATGTCTTTGTTTGAGTAGTGAATTGTTCATGGCAATTGTGAGATAGTTTGTGATGGTTGCATATAAGTATTTGTTGTATTCTATGATGATCTCGTGTACTGATATATGAGTGCACACATATATTAGGTAATGCATGAGGTTGTCACTGTTGCATGATGATAGGAGGAGGGACAGTCGGAGCTTGACAGAAACCATGTCCCAATTCTAAGATTGATGTTGTATTGATTCATAGTTAATCAACGGGGGGTATAACTATGGGGACCTTTAAACTTATAGTGTTGTTGGACTTTATGTCTTAATAATTCTCTTATTTGTTCTTAATTGGCCTTGGGAGGATCAATCACTAGTGGTGTATTTTCACATGCTTATGGCTGCACCAATCTATGGTTCCTCTCTAGAAGAAACACTAAAAAGACTATACTAAACTTCACTAATTGTGTTATCACCAGATTTTGGACAAAACCCACCGGCGGGCAGCGGCCTTGTCAACACTGTAGAGCCGGGAAGAGCCTAGAGCTGCAGCTGGCTGAGACCCCTCCGAGCGACGGCCCGCAATGCTCTTCTGGTCACACGCGGCGATGCGAAGTGCAAGGGCGTGCCACCTGACCTATACCTGGCCAGGAAGGTGATGGGGATGCCTCGCTTAGTTTCCTGCAGGTGTTATCACCAGATTTTGGCTAAATCAAGAGGTGGGCCGCGATCAAGATGGGCTTGGAAGATTACATATGGAAGATCTATGAAGCGGCCTTGCACGGAGAATTTGGGCTAGTTAGCCCGTGTAGCTTAATATAATAGATTGTGTATCGATTTAGAAGTTAGAGTTTATCTCGTGCACGGTTTAGTGCACGCCCTCATTAGAAAGTCCCTTGGACTATAAATATGTATCTAGGGTTTATGGAATAAACAACAACTCACGTTCAACCCCAAAACAAACCAATCTCGGCGCATCGCCAACTCCTTCGTCTCGAGGGTTTCTATCAGGTAAGCGACATGCTGCCTAGATCGCATCTTGCGATCTAGGCAGCACAAGCCCCACGTTGTTCATGCGTTGCTCGTACTGAAGCGCTTTTGATGGCGAGCAACGTAGTTATCATTAGATGTGTGTTGACTGCCAAAACCCACCGGCGGGCAGCGGCCTTGTCAACACCGTAGAGCCGGGGGGAGCCTAGAGCTGCGGCTGGCTGAGACCCCTCCGAGCGACGGCCCGCAATGCTCTTCTGGTCACACGCGGCGTTGCGAAGTGCAAGGGCGTGCCACCTGACCTATACCTGGTCGGGAAGGTGATGAAGATGCCTCGCTTAGTTTCCTGCAGGGCATACATGTAAACGTTAAATCCGAGCCTCGATCGGCTCTCAGGTTATCCTGTGAATCGGCTCAAAGAGCCGATCCACCCATGATCCGTACGGGGTGCACGAATACTTGGTGGTCCTGCTTGATCAAGATGAAGCTAATGAGATCTACGACGATTTAGGGTTTTCACCGCATAACCGGATCATCCTACTCCAGGTTGGGCCTTGCGGCCACGCACGGTGCTCGTAAGCCGATCCTAAACAAGGCCAAAAAACCAACATGAAGTTGATCCTAGGAACATCCCGTTTAGGACTTGCGAACGCCACCCTACGTGCCACTGGATCCTCCCCCCCATTGTAAGGCCAAACTATTGTAGATATTAAACTAATCCTTGTAGAACAAGGAGCAATCGTAACGGATCAGATCTACTAAATAATGATCAAGCGGGGTGCCGCCCCCACGCCTGAGATAGGCGTGAGGGCGGCTAGATATGCAAGGGTTGCACTACGTAAGCATGCTTAAACGAAGAACAATGCTAACCCTAACACATCTAATGATAACTACGTTGCTCGCCATCAAAAGCGCTTCGATACGAGCAACGCATGAACAACGTGGGGCTTGTGCTGCCTAGATCGCAAGATGCGATCTAGGCAGCATGTCGCTACCTGATAGAAACCCTCGAGACGAAGGAGTTGGCGATGCGCCGAGATTGGTTTGTTTTTGGGGTTGAACGTGAGTTGTTGTTTATTCCATAAACCCTAGGTACATATTTATAGTCCAGGGGACTTTCTAATGTGGGCGTGCACTAATCCCGTGCACGAGACAAACTCTAACTTCTAAATCGATACACAATCTATTATGCTAAGATACACGGGCTTAACTAGCCCAAATTCTCCGTGCAAGGCCGCTTCATCGATCTTCCATATATAATCTTCCAAGCCCATCTTGATCGCGGCCCACCTCCTGATCGCGGTTAAATCCTGGTGATAACACATGCCCCCCTGGTTTTGGAAATAACATTTCCAAAATCATTATGCTTTCCCTTCGAAGGGTCATGTCGTGGCGAGAGCGAGCCGTTACAGCATCCGTCATCATTATGCCCTGTCTTCTCCGCTCCTCTAAAAATTCGACAGCTTTAGCATCGATCCCTTGGAAGGCTGTAATGGCATTAAACCTTCACCAGATTTCTCATTATTTAACCGTGCCGACTCGGTTAGCTCTCTTTATCCTCTATTCCATCCCAGCTATCGGCACCAAAAAACCCTCTCCTCCTGTAGCGATGTCTTCCTCTTCCTCTTCCTTCTCAAAACTCTTCCCCCAATCTTCGCCGAAGAAGAAGACCGAAGACAGACCTCCACCCCACGGTGAATCCCTTCTCCTCCGACAAGGAGGAGAAAGAAGGAGAAGCAGCGAAGGCCAAGGCCTCCCCCTCCGCCAAGCTCCCGCCGAAGAAGCGCCCCGCATGTGGGCGGACAGCGAGGACGAAGATGATGACGAAGAGGAAGAGGAAGAGGATGACTCCTCCTCCTCCATCGGGTATCCGCCGACCAAGCGCTTCCGCTCCCGGGCGGACAGCGAGGATGATGATGATGACGAGGAGGAAGAGGCTCCGGCCAAGGGCCGGGGCAGCAGCCGACGAAGAGCTCCACGGGAGCAGCGCCGACGACGTCGACGGCGGCGATGACGAGGACAGCGACGACTAGTAGTATAGGACTAGTAGTAGCAGTGCACTAGGCACCAGATCCCTCTCTTGAGAGCCATCGGCTCTTTCTTGTAAAGCCGCTCCTTGGAATTAATGAAATTGTTCTTTCCATTTATCCTTTAATCGCTCCAATTTCATTCCCTCCGTTTGTCATGCTAAGACCGATAGCAACGCGTCGGACTTCTTTCCTTTTCTTGCAGCAACAGCACGAGTCCAAGCCCTGTACTAGGCGTCGGCTTTTCCTTCCCGGTTCTGCCCGAGACGACCATGATGCGGCCGCAGCCGAGGTGACCCTAATCGGCTCTCAAAAACAGGGCATCTTCCAGGCTTGTTGCCCCCCGAGTCTCAGCCAAGGTAAAGCAGAGCTGTATGGACCTAGGCTCGATCATGTCTGAGGGAGCTCCTTATGCCGAGCTAGCCGATTTAAATATACATCGGCTTCCCAAAACAGAGAGCCCTCAAGGTGAGCTGCCCCCCGAGTTTCTTCAGTTCCTGCCGGCCAGATAGGCTCCTTTCCTTTGATGGACCTGATGCAATCCATCCTTGACCTGATCCGCACGCCCATGCTGCTCCTGACATTGTCCTTGAAGAAATCTCCCTTGAGTCGATGGCCATGCATCGGCTTTCATGTCCTTAAGTCGATGCTCGCTGCATCGGCTCGTGTTCGAAAATTTTCGAATTTTCATTTTTATTACGGCCGACCTGTGCATCGGCCCCCATATTCCAATACCCATCAACAAAAGATGAGATGCTTCGTTGCATATCCTCGTATTTTCATATACACAGGTGCCCCCGAGCCGATTCTGTCAAGAAAATTGATGGTATCGGCTCGTTGGATAACATGTTGAACCCGGGTAGAAAGGTAGGTGAGGATAATTTTGGCCGATTGCTGGAATCGGCCTCCACGTTGCTTGCTCGTTGAAGGTTTTGTAAGTTCCCTTCGTAAATTTTTTGGGGCCGATCACAAGGATCAGCCTCTCCTGGTTTGCTCATTGGTTCAGTCTTGTTATTTGGTTAGGCTGGATAAAACCAACCCAACCTCTGACTTGACGCGCTTGCTGTCGTCCACCTTGAGTGCTCCGTAGAGCCGTGGAGGGCTAAGCTCTGTCGGCAAGACGAGCACCATGTTTGTGCCAGCCGATGTCTCATCATCGGCTTTCCTCGTTTGGGGCGCCACTCCATTTTCCGTGGACGACCCTCTTCATCCAGGGTTCGCTGAACCTTTGCGGCCGAATCAGGCCGTGCCTTTCTTAGCGTATGCGAGTACAACCTTTCGGCTTCCTCCGAGGCCGCGCAATCGCTGAACCCTGCGCTTCGGGAACGGCTGAGTCCGTCGGGGCACCACCTTGGCCGGTGGTACCTATCTTCTTCCACTTCTCCCTCGTCTTCGAATCCTCAAGATCTGCCCAACGAGGCGACTCGGCGCGTTCGCTTTGTGGCGGGAGAGGCCCTAGGCGCTCGAACACGGACACGTTGGCTGCCTCCTTCTTTTCCGATTGCATTACGGGCAATTGCCGATTGTGGGTAATCGGCTCATTCCCGAATCCCAGCGAGTGTACGAAGAAGGGGCGGTCCCAATGCCCGGCGTTGTTCTCTTGCTCCCTTGATGCTTCCGTGGCATAGAGCTCGTGCTCCTCCTCATCGCGATTCGCCGACGATGTCTTCGGCTTCTCTAGCCAAACGATCTTCTCTATCATCGTATTTGGACCGTCGGCGTTGGTCATACTGGCTAACATATTTGTTGAGGAGGTGATCAGAGAGGGGTCGCTGATATCTTATATTCTTCACCTCTCCCTCTGTGACGTAGCGCTTGCCATCATGATGGAGCCGATCGCGTGGAGCGGCCTCCTCTGTGTCCTTGCTATGAGAGCAGCTGCCCTCATCTCCATCTTTGCCAAGTGGTTTCCGGGTCCTACCATGTTGATGCTGAACGAGGGACCTGGCTGGCAACCTTCAGGGTAGGTGATTTCTACCATGTTAACGGCGGGGAAGGGTTGGGTGTCGACCTTCATGGCGTACTGGTTGAAAATTAGCCGCCCCTTCTCTATCGCCGCTTGGATGTGTTGACGCCACACCCGGCAGTCGTTGGTGGCATGGGAAAGCGAGTTGTGGAATTTGCGAGTACGGCTTTCCATTTAGCTCTTTCGCCGTGGGGAACTTGAGACCTTCAGGAATCGTCAAGCTTGTTTCTCCTTGAGCAGGAGGTCGAAGATTTGTTCAGTCTTGGTTATGTCAAAATCAAATCCCCGGGCGGCCCCGGTGGCTTTACCCATTTGCGGGCCACGGGGTTCCCCACGAGTCCACTCGGCCCATCGCTATCTCTTGGCCTCCCGCAGGCACTTCATCCTCCTCCGTATCGACCATAACCACTGCACGCTTGAACTTGTCTTGGTACAGGTCGGGGTGGCGCTGTTCATATGCTGATAGTTTCTGAACCATGTGCGCCAGCGAGGGATAATCTGCTTGGGAGGCCATGTCCTTGAGCTGTGTTGCAAGGCCTGCTGCTGCCAACTCGACTGCTTCCTTTTCAGTTATACGAACCGAATAACATCGGTTCCTAAGATTCCCGAAGCGCTGGATGTATTCTCGTCACCGTTTCCCGCGCTTCGACGTAGTTGTGCTAGATCGGCAATGCCGGACTCGGAAGCTTCCGAATGGTATTGCATATGGAATTGTTCTTCCAATTGCTTCCAAGGCCGGATGGAGTTTGCTGGCGGAGAGGTGTACCATCCAAAAGCCGATCCCGTGAGGGACTCGTGAAAAGAGCCTCACGCGTAGCTGATCCGACACCGAAGCCGGTCCTAGTTGGGCCAAATATCGGCCGACGTGCTCGATGGAGCTGGAGCCATCCGATCCACCGAATTTGGAGAAGTCGAGGAGCCGATATTTAGGTGGCGGCGGGATCATCTCGTAATCGTCGGGGTACGGCTTGGAATAGCCGATCTGCCCTTCTTTTCGGCATCATGCCGAACTGGTCTCTCGGCATGGTACTCGATCTGATCCGCCGTGCTGGCCGTAGGAGTTGCGCTCCGAAGATTCGCCGGGTGGCGTACTTGGCCTGCCACGTTTGCTTTTCCAGCTCTAAGCCGGCTGCGGAGAGCTGGGCTCGGGAGTTTCGTCGGTGTGGCGTATTTAGTTAGCCACGTCCGCTTCTGTCGCCGACGTTCCTCCTGTCTTCGCCGGAGTCCCCGATGTTGTGGCCTGGTTTGTGAGTGCCCGGTCACCACAATCCGGCACATACATGCACGCGTATCCATGAGGGATCTCCTTAGGCGCCTCCATTAAGAACCCGGTAGTCACCGGGGTCGCCACCAATTCTATAGACGAGGAATGCCGGTGTAGTCGGCACTTCAGCCGGTCTGCCAACGCAAACGGCAGCGGTGGACGGGACTCGGAATGGCAACTCTCCTTGATGAGTCCCGAGAGCTGGTCCCGACGGCGAGTACTGGTGGCTCATGATCTCCTGGATCACGCGCGAGCGACACGCTCCGAGCACGTTGACCAAGTTCTCGAGTGGCGGTGTAGCGAGTGAGCCACCGGGTAGTTGATCTCCTCGCCGCGACCCTCGGTGCGTTCCTCCGACGGGCGAGAGGTCTATCCCATCGAGTGCACCTTCGGTGAGAACCCCTTCCATCCGATGCCACCGGAACGGGTTCTGCGAAAAGAGCCGATGAGGTCGGCTTCGAGGGTAGCCTTGATCTCGTTGTATTGCTTCTTGAGGTCGTCGGGCGGATCCTCGTAGGTGACCGGCGTGCCGTCCGCCATCTCGGATGTAGATGGCGATGTGGTTGATGTAGACGATTGTCCCACCGGGCGTGCCGGAATGTGTTGACTGCCAAAACCCACCGGCGGGCAGCGGCCTTGTCAACACCGTAGAGCCGGGGAGCCTAGAGCAGCGGGCCGGCCGAGACCCCTCCGAGCGACGGCCCGCAATGCTCTTCTGGTCACACGCGGCGTTGCGAAGTGCAAGGGCGTGCCACCTGACCTATACCCGGTCGGGAAGGTGATGAAGATGCCTCGCTTAGTTTCTGCGGGGCATACATGTAAACGTTAAATCCGAGCCTCGATCGGCTCTCGAGTTATCTCGTGAATCGGCTCAAAGAGCCGATCCACCCATGATCCGTACGGGGTGCACGAATACTTGGTGGTCCTGCTTGATCAAGATGAAGCTAATGAGATCTACGACGATTTAGGGTTTTCACCGCATAACCGGATCATCCTACTCCGAGGTTGGGCCTTGCGGCCACGCACGGTGCTCGTAAGCCGATCCTAAACAAGGCCAAAAAACCAACATGAAGTTGATCCTAGGAACATCCCGTTTAGGACTTGCGAACGCCACCCTACGTGCCACTCGGATCCTCCCCCATTGTAAGGCCAAACTATTGCGGATATTAAACTAATCCTTGTAGAACAAGGAGCAATCGTAACGGATCGGATCTACTAAATAATGATCAAGCGGGTGCCGCCCCACGCCTGAGATAGGCGTGAGGGCGGCTAGATATGCAAGGGTTGCACTACGTAAGCATGCTTAAACGAAGAACAATGCTAACCCTAACACATCTAATGATAACTACGTTGCTCGCCATCAAAAGCGCTTCGATACGAGCAACGCATGAACAACGTGGGGCTTGTGCTGCCTAGATCGCAAGATGCGATCTAGGCAGCATGTCGCTTACCCGATAGAAACCCTCGAGACGAAGGAGTTGGCGATGCGCCGAGATTGGTTTGTTTTTGGGGTTGAACGTGAGTTGTTGTTTATTCCATAAACCCTAGGTACATATTTATAGTCCGGGGACTTTCTAATGTGGGCGTGCACTAATCCCGTGCACGAGACAAACTCTAACTTCTAAATCGATACACAATCTATTATGCTAAGATACACGGGCTTAACTAGCCCAAATTCTCCGTGCAAGGCCGCTTCATCGATCTTCCATATATAATCTTCCAAGCCCATCTTGATCGCGGCCCACCTCCTGATCGCGGTTAAATCCTGGTGATAACAATGTGTTAGGGTTAGCATTGTTCTTCGTTTAAGCATGCTTACGTAGTGCAACCCTTGCATATCTAGCCGCCCTCACGCCTATCTCAGGTGTGGGGGCGGCACCCCGCTTGATCATTATTTAGTAGATCTGATCCGTTACGATTGCTCCTTGTTCTACAAGGATTAGTTTAATATCCGCAATAGTTAGGCCTTACAAAGGGGGAGGATCCGGTGGCACGTAGGGTGGCGTTCGCAAGTCCTAAACGGGATGTTCCGAGGATCAACTTCATGTTGGTTTTTAGGCCTTGTTTAGGATCGGCTTACGAGCACCGTGCGTGGCCGCGAGGCCCAACTCTGGAGTAGGATGATCCGATTATGCGGTGAAAACCCTAAATCGTCGTAGATCTCATTAGCTTCATCTTGATCAAGCGGGACCACCAAGTATTCGTGCACCCCGTACGAATCATGGGTGGATCGGCTCTTTGAGCCGATTCACGGGATAACACGAGAGCCGATCGAGGCTCGTATTTAATGTTTACATGTATGCCTGCGGAAACTAAGCGAGGCATCCCCATCACCTTCCCGACCAGGTATAGGTCGGGTGGCACGCCCTTGCACTTCGCATCGCCGCGTGTGACCGAGAAGAGCATTGCGGGCCGTCGCTCGGAGGGGTCTCGGCCGGCCGCGGCTCTAGGCTCTTCCCGGCTCTACGGTGTTGACAAGGCCGCTGCCCGCCGGTGGGTTTTGGCGATCAACACATTCACGGCACGCCCGGTGGGACAATCGTCTACATCAACCACATCGCCATCTACGTCCGAGATGGCGGACGGCACGCCGGTCACCTACGAGGATCCGCCCGACGACCTCAAGAAGCAATACAACGAGATCAAGGCCACCCTCGAAGCCGACCTCATCGGCTCTTTCGAAGAACCCGTTCCCATGGCATCGGATGGAAGGGATTCTCACCGCAAGGTGCGCTCGATGGGATAGACCTCTCTACCCCGTCGGAGGAACGCACCGAGGGTGCAGCGGCGGGAGATCAACTACACGGTGGCTCACTCGCTACACCGCCACTGCGAGAACTTGGTCAACGTGTTGGAGCGTGTCGCTCCGCGCGTGATCCGGGAGATCATGAGCCACCGGTACTCGCCGTCGGGACCAGCTCTCGGGACTCATCAAGGAGAGTTGCCACTCCGGTCCCGTCCACCGCTGCCATATGCGTTGGCAGCACTGCTTGAAGTGCCGACTACACCGGCATTCCTCGTCTACGAGGATTGGTGGCGACCCTAGTGACTACCGGTTCTTAATGGAGGCGCCTAAGGAGGTCCCTCAAGGATACGCGTGCATGTATGTGCCGGATTGTGGTGACCGGGCACTCACAAACCAGGCCACAACATCGGGGACTCCGGCGAAGACGGGAGGAACGTCGGCGACGAGCTTGAGAAGCGGGACGTGGCTAACTAAATACGCCACACCGACGAAACTCCCGAGCCCGGCTCCTGCGGTTGGCTCGGAGCTGGAAAAGCAAACATGGCTGGCCAAGTACGCCACCCCGGCGAATCTTCGAGTGCAACTCCTACGGCCAGCACGGCGGATCGAGATCGAGTACCATCGCGAGAGACCGGTTCGGCATGATGCCGAAAAGAAGGGCGATCGGCTATTCCAAGCCGTACCCCGACGATTACGAGATGATCCCGCTGCCCCCTAAATATCGGCTCCCTGACTTCTCCAAATTCGGTGGATCAGATGGCTCCAGCTCCATCGAGCACGTCCGCCGATATTTGGCTCAACTAGGACCGGCTTCGGTGTCGGATCAGCTACGCGTGAGGCTCTTTTCACGGTCCCTCACGGGATCGGCTTTTGGATGGTACACCTCTTTGCCGACAAACTCCATCCGAGTCTTGGAAGCAATTGGAAGAACGAGTTCCATATGCAATACCATTCGAAGCTTCCGAGTCCGGCATTGCCGATCTAGCACAACTACGTCGAAGCGCGGGAAACGGTGACGAGAATACATCCAGCGCTTCGGGAATCTTAGGAACCGATGTTATTCGGTTCGTATAACTGAAAAGGAAGCGATCGAGTTGGCGTAGCGAGGCCTTGCAACACAGCTCAAGGACATGGCCTCCCAAGCAGATTATCCTCGTTGGCGCACATGGTTCGGAAACTATCGGCATATGAACAGCGCCACCCCGACACTGTACCAAGACAAGTTCAAGCGTGCGATAGTTATGGTCGATACGAGAGGAAGATGAAGTGCTGCGGGAGACCAAGAAATAGCGATGGCTGAGTGGACTCGGGAGGAACCCCGTGGCCCGCAAATGGGTAAAGCCACCAGGGCCGCCCAGGGGATTTGATTTTGACGTAACCAAGACCGAACAAATCTTCGACCTCCTGCTCAAGGAGAAACAGTTGACGATTCCTGAAGGTCTCAAGTTCCCCACGGCGAAAGAGCTAAACGGAAAGCCGTACTGCAAATTCCACAACTCGCTTTCCCATGCCACCAACGACTGCCGGGTGTGGCGTCAACACATCCAAGCGGCGATAGAGAAGGGGCGGCTAATTTTCAACCGAGTACGCCATGAAGGTCGACACCCAACCCTTCCCCGCCGTTAACATGGTAGAAATCACCTACCACGAAGGTTGCCGACCGGGTCCCTCGTTCAGCATCAACATGGTAGGACCCGGAAACCACTCGGCAAAGATGGAGATGAGGGCAGCTGCTCTCATAGCAAGGATACAGAGGAGGCCGCTCCACGCGATCGGCTCCGTCATGATGGCAAGCGCTATGTCACGAGAGGAGAGGTGAAGAATATAAGATATCGGCGACCCTCTCCGATCACCTCCTCAACAAATATGTGAGTCGGTATGACCAACGCCGACGGTCCAATTACGATGATAGAGGAGATCGTCCGGCTAGAGAAGCCGGAAGATATCGTCGGCAGGATCGCGATGAGGAGGAGCACGAGCGCTGTGCCACGGAAGCATCAAGGGAGCAAGATGACAACGCCAGACATTGGGACTGCCCCTTCTTCGACTACTTGCTGGGATTCAGGAATGAGCCGATTGCCCACAATCGGCAATTGCCCAGAATGCAACAATAAAAAGAAGGAGGCAGCCAACGTGTCTGTGTTCGAGCGCCTAGGGCCTCTCCCGCCACAAAGCAAACGCGCTGAGTCACCTCGTTGGGCAGATCTTGAGGATTCAGAAGACGAGGGAGAAGTGGAAGAAGACAGTACCACCGGCCAAGGTGGTGCCCCGACGGACTCAGCCCGTTCCCAAAAGCGCGGGGTTCGGCGATTGCGCGGCTCGGAGGAAGCCGAAAGGTTATACCTGCATACGCTAAGGAAGGCACGACCTGATCTAGCTGCAAAGGTTCAGCGAACCCTGGATGAAGAGGGTTGTCCACGGAAAATGGAGTGGCGCCCCAAACAGAGGAAAGCCGATGATGAGACATCGGCTGGCACAAACATGGTACTCGTCTTGCCGACAGAGCTTAGTGCTCCACAACTCTACGGTGCGCTCAAGGTGGACGACGGCAAGCGCATCAAGTCGGAGGTTGGGTTGGTTTTATCCGGCCTAACCGAATAGCAAGACTAAACCAATGAGCAAACCGAGGCGAGGCTGATCCTTGTGATCGGCCCCAAAAAGTTTATGAAGGGACAGTACGGGACCTTCGGTCGGCTCTCCAATGAATATGGAGGCCGATTCCAAGCAATCGGCCAAAATTACTTTCACCACATGTTACGCTTGCGTTCACCACCGATCTGCGGCGGTGACCACGTCGGCGGACGAGAGTCGGCGTGGATTTTTGCGGAGCCGACGTACAAGTGCGGTGCCCTGGCTAACCATACAAGCCGATATCTGCGGTCATTCGGCGAGGTATCGGCTCGGGGGGCATATAATCAGATGAACATGTGCAGATAAACATGTGAGAACATACGTGCAAGGAGACTTTGGGGGCCGATTAAGGGAAATCGGCCAAATAAAAAAGAGGGATCTGGTGCCTAGTGCACTGCTACTACTAGTCCTATACTACTAGTCGTCGCTGTCCTCGTCATCGCCGCCGTCGACGTCGTCGGCGCTGCTCCCAGGGAGCTCCTCGTCGCTGCTGCCCCAGCCCTTGGCCGGAGCCTCTTCCTCCTCGTCATCATCGTCATCCTCGCTGTCCGCCCAGGAGCGGAAGCGCTTGGTCGGCGGATACCCGATGGAGAAGGAGGAGTCATCCTCCTCCTCTTCCTCTTCGTCATCATCTTCGTCCTCGCTGTCCGCCCACATGCGGGGGCGCTTCTTCGGCGGGAGCTTGGCGGAGGGGGGCCTTGGCCTTCGCTGCTTCTCCTTCTTTCTCCTCCTTGTCGGAGGAGAAGGGATTCACTTGCGGGGTGGAGGCTGTCCTCGTTCTTCTTCTTCGGCGAAGATTGGGGGAAGAGTTTTGAGAAGGAAGAGGAAGAGGAAGACATTGCTACAGGAGGAGAGGGTTTTTGGTGCCGATAGCTGGGATGGAATAGAGGATAAAGAGAGCTAACCAGGTCGGCACGGTTAAATAATGAGAAATCGGGTGAAGGTTTAATGCCATTACAGCTTCCAAGGGATCGATGCCAAAGCTGTCGGAATTTTTAGAGAAGCGAGAAGACAGGGGCATAATGATGACGGATCTTTGTAACGGCTCGCTGCGCCACGACATGACCCTTCGAAGGGAAAGCATAATGATTTTGGAAATGTTATTTCCAAAACCAGGGGGGCATGTGTTATCACCAGATTTTAGACTAAATCAAGAGGTGGGCCGCGATCAAGATGGGCTTGGAAGATTACATATGGAAGATCTATGAAGCGGCCTTGCACGGAGAATTTGGGCTAGTTAGCCCGTGTAGCTTAATATAATAGATTGTGTATCGATTTAGAAGTTAGAGTTTATCTCGTGCACGGTTTAGTGCACGCCCTCATTAGAAAGTCCGCTTGGACTATAAATATGTATCTAGGGTTTATGGAATAAACAACAACTCACGTTCAACCCCAAAACAAACCAATCTCGGCGCATCGCCAACTCCTTCGTCTCGAGGTTTCTATCGGGTAGCGACATGCTTTGCCTAGATCGCATCTTGCGATCTAGGCAGCACAAGCTCCACGTTGTTCATGCGTTGCTCGTACTGAAGCGCTTTTGATGGCGAGCAACGTAGTTATCATTAGATGTGTTAGGGTTAGCATTGTTCTTCGTTTAAGCATGCTTACGTAGTGCAACCCTTGCATATCTAGCCGCCCTCACGCCTATCTCGGGTGTGGGGCGGCACCCGCTTGATCATTATTTAGTAGATCTGATCCGTTACGATTGCTCCTTGTTCTACAAGGATTAGTTTAATATCCGCAATAGTTAGGCCTTACAAAGGGGGAGGATCCGGTGGCACGTAGGGTGGCGTTCGCAAGTCCTAAACGGGATGTTCGAGGATCAACTTCATGTTGGTTTTTAGGCCTTGTTTAGGATCGGCTTACGAGCACCGTGCGTGGCCGCGAGGCCCAACCTGGAGTAGGATGATCCGATTATGCGGTGAAAACCCTAAATCGTCGTAGATCTCATTAGCTTCATCTTGATCAAGCGGGACCACCAAGTATTCGTGCACCCGTACGAATCATGGGTGGATCGGCTCTTTGAGCCGATTCACGGGATAACTCGAGAGCCGATCGAGGCTCGTATTTAATGTTTACATGTATGCCCTGCAGAAACTAAGCGAGGCATCCCCATCACCTTCCCGACCGGGTATAGGTCGGGTGGCACGCCCTTGCACTTCGCATCGCCGCGTGTGACCAGAAGAGCATTGCGGGCCGTCGCTCGGAGGGGTCTCAGCCAGCCGCAGCTCTAGGCTCTTCCCGGCTCTACGGTGTTGACAAGGCCGCTGCCCGCCGGTGGGTTTTGGCAGTCAACAGCAGGGCATACATGTAAACGTTAAATACGAGCCTCGATCGGCTCTCAGGTTATCCTGTGAATCGGCTCAAAGAGCCGATCCACCCATGATTCGTACGGGGTGCACGAATACTTGGTGGTCCTGCTTGATCAAGATAGAGCTAATGAGATCTACGACGATTTAGGGTTTTCACCGCATAATCGGATCATCCTACTCCAAGTTGGGCCTCGCGGCCACGCACGGTGCTCGTAAGCCGATCCTAAACAAGGCCTAAAAACCAACATGAAGTTGATCCTCGGAACATCCTGTTTAGGACTTGCGAACGCCACCCTACGTGCCACTGGATCCTCCCCCTTTGTAAGGCCTAACTATTGCGGATATTAAACTAATCCTTGTAGAACAAGGAGCAATCGTAACGGATCAGATCTACTAAATAATGATCAAGCGGGTGCCGCCCCACACCCGAGATAGGCGTGAGGGCGGCTAGATATGCAAGGGTTGCACTACGTAAGCATGCTTAAACGAAGAACAATGCTAACCCAAACACATCTAATGATAACTATGTTGCTCGCCATCAAAAGCGCTTCGATACGAGCAACGCATGAACAACGTGGAGCTTTGTGCTGCCTAGATCGCAAGATGCGATCTAGGCAGCATGTCGCTACCCGATAGAAACCCTCGAGACGAAGGAGTTGGCGATGCGTCGAGATTGGTTTGTTTGGGGTTGAACGTGAGTTGTTGTTTATTCCATAAACCCTAGGTACATATTTATAGTCCAGGGACTTTCTAACGTGGGAATATCCCATCGTGCACGATATAAACTCTAACCTTTATCCAAGACAAAAAACTACTAATTAAAGATACACGGGCAATTCAGCCCAAACCCTTCGTGCCGAGCCGCTTCAGAAATCTTCCACGTGTAATCTTCCAAGCCCGGCCCACCTCTGGACTTGTCCAAAATCTGGTGATAACACATGCCCCCCTGGTTTTGGAAATAACATTTCCAAAATCATTATGCTTTCCCTTCGAAGGGTCATGTCGTGGCAGAGCAGAGCCGTTGCAGCATCCGTCATTATTATGCCCGGTCTTCTCAGCTCCTCTGCAAATTCTGATAGCTCTGGCATTGACTCCTTGGAAACTGCAAGGGCATTACACCTTCACCAGATTTCTCATTATTTAACCGTGCCGACTGGTTAGCTCTCTTTATCTTCTATTCCATCCCAGCCATCGGCACCAAAAACCCTCTCCTCCTGTAGCAATGTCTTCCTCTTCCTCTTCCTTCTCAAAACTCTTCCCCCAATCTTCGCCGAAGAAGAAGAACGAGGACAGCCTCCACCCCGCAGTGAATCCCTTCTCCTCCGACAAGGAGGAAAAAGAAGGAGAGGCAGCGAAGGCCAAGGCCTCCCCCTCCGCCAAGCTCCCACCGAAGAAGCGCTCCCGCATGTGGGCGGACAGCGAGGACAAAGAAGATGACGAAGAGGAAGAGGAGGAGGATGACTCCTCCTCCTCCATCGGGTATCCGCCGACCAAGCGCTTCCGCTCCTGGGCGGACAGCGAGGATGATGATGATGACGAGGAGGAAGAGGCTCCGGCCAAGGGCTGGGGCAGCAGCGACGAGGAGCTCCCTGGGAGCAGCGCCGACGACGTCGATGGCGGCGATGACGAGGACAGCGACGACTAGTAGCATAGGACTAGTAGTAGCAGTGCACTAGGCACCAGATCCCTCTTTTGAGAGCCATCGGCTCTTTCTTGTAAAGCCGCTCCTTGGAATTAATGAAATTGTTCTTTCCATTCATCCTTTAACCGCTCCAATTTCATTCCTTCCGCCTGTCATGCTAAGACCGATAGCAACGCGTCGGACTTCTTTCTTTTTGAATGCCGAGGAAACCGGATTCTAATTAGCTCGTAGGCTAAGAACTTCTCGATTTTTAGGCTGCGATTAGATATTTGACCAAAATTCTTCGCAATCCCTTAGCCGACAACAACTCATCGGCTGTTTTGAGAATCCAGTCCCTTTCCTTCTCTTGCAGCACCAGCACGGTCCAAACCCTGTACCAGACGACGGCTTTTCCTTCCCAGTTCCTCCCTGAGACGATCATGATGCAGCCGCAGCCGAGGTGCCTCTAATCGGCTCTTAAAAACAGAGCATCTACAGTTCTGTTGCCCCCCGAGTCTCAGCCAAGGCACGACAGAGACGAGGATTCGCCAATTAACTGCATGGACCTGGGCTTGATCATGTCTGAGGGAGCCTCCTATACAGAGCCAGCCGATTCGAACACACATCGGCTTCTCAAAACAGAGATTCTTCAAGGTGAGCTGCCCCCCGAGCTTCCTCAGTTCTTGCAGGCCAGACCGGCTCTTTTCCTTTGGTTGAAGAGAGGATCCGAGCCTCCAAACTCCCTCTTCGTGCTCCATTGATCCTCTGATCGTCACAGTTACTCCCCTTGAATCGATGGCCATGCATCGGCTTTCATATCCTTAAGTCGATGCCTGCTGCATCGGCTGTGTTCGAAAATTTTCGAATTTTTCATATATTTTTTTACGGCCGACCTGTGCATCGGCCCCCATATTCCAATACCCATCACCAGAAGATGAGATGCTTCCGTTGTATATCCTCGTATTTTATCTACCTGGGTGCCCCAGAGCCGGTCTGTCAAGAGAATTGATGGTATCGGCTCCGTTGGATAACATGTTGAACCCAGGCAGAATGGTGGGTGAGGATAATTTTGGCCGATTGCTGGAATCGGCCTCCACGTTGCTTGCTCGGTGAAGGTTTTGTAAGTTCCCTTCATAAATTTTTGGGGCCGATCACAAGGATCAGCCTCGCCTGATTTGCTCACTGGTTCGATCTTGCTACTCGGTCAGGCTGGATAACACCAACCCAACTTCTGACTTGATGCGCTTGCTGTCGTCCACCTTGAGCGCACCGTAGAGTCGTGGAGCACTAAGCTCTGTCGGTAAGACGAGTACCATGTTTGTGCCGGCCGATGTCTCATCATCGGCTTTCCTCTGTTTAGGGCGCCACTCCATTTTCCGTGGACGACCTTCTTCATCCAGGGTTCGCTGAACCTTTGCAGACGGATCAGGTCGTGCCTTCCTTAGCGTATGCAGGTATAACCTTTCGGCTTCCTCCGGGCCGCGCAATCGCTGAACCCTGCGCTTTTGGGAACGGCTGAGTCCGTCGGGGCACCACCTTGGCCGGTGGTACTGTCTTCTTCTACTTCTCCCTCGTCTTCGAATCCTCAAGATCTGCCCAACGAGGTGACTCGGCGCGTTTGCTTTGTGGCGGGAGAGGCCCTAGGCGCTCGAACACGGACACGTTGGCTGCCTCCTTCTTCTTCTTGTTGCATTCGGGCAATTGCCGATTGTGGGCAATCGGCTCATTCCTGAATCCCAGCAGTGTCACGAAGAAGGGCGGTCCCGGTGTGCGGCGTTGTCGTCTTGCTCCCTTGATGTTTCCGTGGCACGGCGCTCGTGCTCCTCCTCATCGCGATCCTGCCGACGATGTCTTCGGCTTCTCTAGCCGGACGATCTCCTCTATCATCATAATTGGACCGTCGGCGTTGGTCATGCTTGACTCACATATTTGTTGAGGAGGTGATCGAGAGAGGGTCGCTGATATCTTATGTTCTTCACCTCTCCCTCGTGACATAGCGCTTGCCATCATGACGGAGCCGATCGCGTGGAGCGGCCTCCTCTGTATCCTTGCTATGAGAGCGAGCTGCCCTCATCTCCATCTTTGCCGGAGTGGTTCCCGGGTCCTACCATGTTGATGCTTGAACGAGGGACTGGGCGGCAACCCTCGGGGTAGGTGACTTCCACCATGTTAACGGCGGGGAAGGGTTGGGTGTCGACCTTCATGGCGTGCTGGTTGAAAATTAGCCGCCCCTTCTCTATCGCCGCTTGGATGTGCTTGACGCCACACCGGCGGTCGTTGGTGGCATGGGAAGCGAGTTGTGGAATTTGCGGTACGGCTTTCCATTTAGCTCCTTCGCCGTGGGGAACTTGAGACCTTCGGGAATCGTCAAGCTGTTTCTCCTGGAGCGGGAGGTCGAAGATTTGCTCGGTCTTGGTCACGTCGAAATCAAATCCCCGGGCGGCCACTGGTGGCTTTACCCATTTGCGGGACACGGGGTTCCTCCCCGAGTCCACTCAGCCACTGCTATTTCTTGGTCTCCACGAGGCACTTCATCTTCCTCTGTATCGACCATGACTACTGCACGCTTGAACTTGTCTTGGTACAGGTCCGGGTGGCGTTGTTCATATGCTGATAGTTTCGAACCATGTGCGCCGGTGAGGGATAATACTGCTTGGGAGGCCATGTCCTTGAGCTGTGTTGCAAGGCCGGCTACGCCAACTCGGCTGCTTCCTTTTCGGTTATACGAACCGAATAACATCGGTTCCTAAGATTCTGAAGCGTCTGGATGTACTCTGTCACCGTTTCCCCGCGCTTCGACGTAGTTGTGCTAGATCGGCAATGCCGGACTCGGAAGCTTCGAATGGTATTGCATATGGAGCTGTTCTTCCAATTGCTTCCAAGGCTGGATGGAGTTTGTCGGCAAAGAGGTGTACCATCCAAAAGCCGATCCCGTGAGGGACTGTGAAAAGAGCCTCACGCGTAGCTGATCCGACAACGAAGCCGGTCCTAGTTGAGCCAAATATCGGCCGACGTGCTCGATGGAGCTGGAGCCATCGATCCACTGAATTTGGAAAAGTCGGGAGCCGATATTTAGGTGGCGGCGGGATCATCTCGTAATCGTCGGGGTACGGCTTGGAATAGCCGATTGCCCTTCTTTTCGGCATCATGCCGAGCTGGTCTCTCGGTATGGTGCGATCGATCCGCTTGTGCTGGCCGTAGGAGTTGCACTGCGAAGATTCGCCGGGGTGGCGTACTTAGCCGGCCATGTTTGCTTTTCCAGCTTTGAGCCAGCTGCGGGAGCTGGGCTCGGGAGTTTCGGCGGTGTGGCGTACTTAGTTAGCCACGTGCGCTTCTCAAGCTACTGTCGGCGACGTTCCTCCCTGTCTTCGCCGGAGTCCCCGATGTTGTGGCCTGGTTTGTGAGTGCCCGATCACCACAATCCGGCACATACGTGCACGCGTATCCTTGAGGGATCTCCTTAGGCGCCTCCATTAAGAGCTGGTAGTCACTAGGGTCACCACCAATCTTGTAGACGAGGAATGCCGGTGTAGTCGGCACTTCGGCGAGTGCTGCCAACGCATATGGCAGCGGTGGACGGGGCCTGGAGTGGCAACTCTCCTTGATGAGTCCGAGAGCTGGTCCGACGGCGAGTGCGGTGGCTCATGATCTCTGGATTACGCGCGAGCGACACGCTCCAACACGTTGACCAAGTTTTCGAGTGGCGATGTAGCGAGTGAGCCACCAAGTAGTTGATCTCCTGCCGCGGTCCCCGGTGCGTTCCTCCGACGGGCGAGAGAGGTCTATCCCATCGAGTGCACCTTGAGGTGAGAATCCCTTCCATCGATGCCATGGGAACGGGTTCTGCGAAAGGAGCCGATGAGGTCGGCTTCGAGGGTGGCCTTGATCTCGTTGTATTGCTTCTTGAGCTCGTCGAGGCAGCTCCTCGTAGGTGAGCGGCGTGCGCGTCCGCCATCTCGGATGTAGATGGCGATGTGGTTGATGTAGACGATTGTCCCACCGGGCGTGCCGAGAATGTGTTGGTTGCCAAAACCCACCGGCGGGCAGCGGCCTTGTCAACACCGTAGAGCCGGGAAGAGCCTAGAGCTGCGGCTGGCTGAGACCCCTCCGAGCGACGGCCCGCAATGCTCTTCGGTCACACGCGGCGATGCGAAGTGCAAGGGCGTGCCACCCGACCTATACCGGCCGGGAAGGTGATGGGGATGCCTCGCTTAGTTTCCTGCGGGGCATACATGTAAACGTTAAATACGAGCCTCGATCGGCTCTCGGGTTATCTGTGAATCGGCTCAAAGAGCCGATCCACCCATGATTCGTACGGGGTGCACGAATACTTGGTGGTCCTGCTTGATCAAGATAGAGCTAATGAGATCTACGACGATTTAGGGTTTTCACCGCATAATCGGATCATCCTACTCCGGGTTGGGCCTCGCGGCCACGCACGGTGCTCGTAAGCCGATCCTAAACAAGGCCTAAAAACCAACATGAAGTTGATCCTCGGAACATCCTGTTTAGGACTTGCGAACGCCACCCTACGTGCCACTTGGATCCTCCCCCTTTGTAAGGCCTAACTATTGCAGATATTAAACTAATCCTTGTAGAACAAGGAGCAATCGTAACGGATCAGATCTACTAAATAATGATCAAGCGGGGTGCCGCCCCACACCTGAGATAGGCGTGAGGGCGGCTAGATATGCAAGGGTTGCACTACGTAAGCATGCTTAAACGAAGAACAATGCTAACCCAAACACATCTAATGATAACTACGTTGCTCGCCATCAAAAGCGCTTCAGTACGAGCAACGCATGAACAACGTGGGGCTTGTGCTGCCTAGATCGCAAGATGCGATCTAGGCAGCATGTCGCTTACTGATAGAAACCCTCGAGACGAAGGAGTTGGCGATGCGCCGAGATTGGTTTGTTTGGGGTTGAACGTGAGTTGTTGTTTATTCCATAAACCCTAGGTACATATTTATAGTCCAGGGGACTTTCTAACGTGGGAATATCCCATCGTGCACGATATAAACTCTAACCTTTATCCAAGACAAAAAACTACTAATTAAAGATACACGGGCAATTCAGCCCAAACCCTTCGTGCCAGGCCGCTTCAGAAATCTTCCACGTGTAATCTTCCAAGCCCGGCCCACCTCTGGACTTGTCCAAAATCTGGTGATAACACAACCACACAAGTGAAATAGCAATTTGTCTGAACAATTACTCACTTGAGTTAATTCATTTTACACCACTTCATTACTTTTTCTTCTTGCATTAGTTTCACTTCTTGCATTTTAATTCAGCACATATATAGTTTTATAGTAGAAACCTCTTCACACACACACCAACACACTATAGATCCTAGCTTTGCGTAGAAGGCCATATAAGTGGGTTATAGGGCATCATAAAATACATAGTTTACCTTCAGCTCCTCGTGGGTTCGACACTCAAATACTTATTGAAATGTACTACGGTGATCCCCTGCACTTGGGGGTTATTAAGTACATGTGAATATGTGCCGCAATGGAGCTATCCCATGATGGTGTATGGGGAGCAATTGTGAGTCTTCACGAAGCAACACCGATCAAGTGAGTCATTCTGTCTTGAGTGGAGCTTGAAGCGTTGTCATCAAAATCAAGTAGGATGAGAAAGGAAAAGGTATGGTCTTGCTAGGTTTTCCTTTTACCGGTGGTTGTTGGGGACAACCGGGTTATAGTATAGATAGCCGCACTATCAAGAGGGGCTTTCGGTTGAGTAACTTGATTGCATCGTCTTAGGGAGCTCAATGCTTTGCATAATTTTCATCCCTATATTCTTGTTGCTTCTTGGTGTTTCTCCATGTGAGGTTCTTGAGCTTGTTGCTAGCTTTTCAACAAGCCCAAGTTCATCAAAAATGGAATCTGTATGCATCCTCTGTTGCTTTTTCGAGATCGGGCGTCTTTACCGTTTCTTAACGTTGCTAGGATCACTCTCTAAAATCATATAAAAACATTCTGTGGGGAGTCTATTAATCGTTATTTTTCCAACAAAATTGGTTTCATCTCAATCGGAGGCCGGATGCAAAAGTTTTCGCATTTTCATCAGGGCTCTGTTGTTCTCGGCGCAAGGGTCGGCGTGTCGGGTGCTGCTACCGGGTAACTCGGCACTTGGGCCAGCATGCCGGGACCTATGCCGGGTAGGTCAGTACCCTGGCCGGTACTGTCGGGCTCAGCGTTGGGTTGCTCGATTTTAGCTCAAACGGTCATTTTTGTTGAAGGGGTATAAATGGGGCCTTCTTCCAATTTGTTTCTTAGGGTTCTTGAGCATGTTTTTGACCACCATTGTTAAACTTGAACCTCCTGATCTTGCTTCCTCTCCCTTTCCTCCCACGATTCTTGCATATTCTTGAGGGATTTGAAAGAGGAGATATAGATCTACAACCTCTACCAATAAATTCCTCCTCTAAGTGAGGGGAACTCTTGGGATCTAGATCTTGGAGTCATTTGTTGATTTTCACCCTTGTTCTTCCTCTCTAGTTCCTCCATAGTATTTGTTTCTTTGGTGGGATTTGAGTGAGAAGGATTTGAGCACTTTTCTTGGTGTTCTTGCTTTGCATCCGTGCATAGTGTTGAGCTCTCCAACATGATTAGTTCGAGTGAGAGACTGTGAGCTTGTTACTCTTGGAGGGGTGACCTCCTAGTTAGCTTGGCGGTTTGTGCTCCAGTGACCTCTTCATGGAAGATTGTGAAGAGGCATGGGCTTCTCCTTCGTGGAGGTTGTGAAGTGGTTGTGGAGCTTTCCATCTCCGGAGTGGAGGAAACTCTAGCCATAAGAGAAATACCTTTGACCTCCATGGTATTGGCTTGGAGAAGAATGCGAGCCTTCGTGGCGTTCGGGAGACCTTCATGGTAGCCCGCATCTCTCCAACGTGACGTACGTCACCTTGTGTGGGGGAACACGAGAATACATCTTCGTCTTCGCATGCCTCGGTTATCTCTATACCTGAGTTTACTTTCCATGTGATAGCCATTGTGCTTGAAGTAAATATATATTGATATCACTTGTGTTCATATATCTTGTGTCTATCTTGCTTACCTTGAGTTTTTTGTTGCACTTAGTTGAGCCTTGCATATTTAGGTTTTGTGTTTGTAAAATAAACGTTAGTTTAATTCCGCATTCTTACAAGCCAAATCTGTAATAGTTTTTGAAATGCCTATTCACCCCCTCTCTAAGCAACATCTCGTCCTTTCAATTACGCTACTAGGAAAATAGCTAGCGGTGGCACACTACTTTTTGGTGTCATCGCCACTGGTAGGCACATACCAGCGGCGCACTAGTTGGTGTGCCACTGGTAACTGCTACCACGGGTATGTTTTTAGAAACTACACCATATTTTGCAAAAAAAATTCAAATTTAGTTCTATGTCTTGGTGGCTGCTCCGCATCTTGGAGGTTGACCCCGAGGCCACCAGCTCAGGGCAGGGCAATGTTGGGGTCCAGACAGGGTGTGTGGAACTTGACAAGGGCGAGGTGGCATGGCTGTAGGCGAGGTAAAGGGGCGCGGAGGTGACAACGAGGTGGCACAGAGGTTGTGCTCGGGCCGGCAAGGGCGAGATCGTGGGGGGAGATGAAGAGGAAGAGAAAGCAGGGAGGAAGGGGAGGAGGAGAAGGGATGTAGAAATAGGAGGCATGAAGGAAGGGGAGGAGTCAGGGAGGAAGAGGAGGCATGGAGGAAGGGGAGTATGCAGGGAGGAAGAGGAGGCATGTATGAAGGGAAGGAGTTAGGGAGGAAGATGAGGCATGGAGGAAGGCGAGGAGGCATGGAGGAAGAGGAATATGAAGAAAGGATAGGAGGGGGAGGCATGGAGGAAGGGGAGTGTTAAGATATCAACTTTAGACTCTTTAGCGACGAAAAACACACCTTAGACGACAAAAAAATTCCGTGGTAGATATCAACTTTTTTTGTAGTGAGTGTTAAGATAAATTAGACAATACCACTAGGATCAGTGGCATCACCATTATTCCCTAGAATATAACCACACTACAAACCCATGAACATTGTCACTTGAACACGGCGTCAGATCGTGCTACTACTCTACTCAACCATCACAATACCTTTATCGATCTTTGTGGGTTTGGGTACCTGATCTTGGAATCAAGGATATAAGTTAGGAGACTAGACATGGATCTTGATTAACATACTACACAATATCCCATAAGTAAAATAGATGCACTTGAAGTTGCGAGGCTAGGCCTCGGCCCATAGCCCGTGAGAACTACTCACACATGATTAGATCAACAATCATAAACGACATTGTATTTTGAATCTCAAATAGTGTAGGATAACGTTGCATAGAAAACAAAAAATTTCCTACCGCGAACACGCAATCCAAGCCAAGATGCAATCTAGAAGACGGTAGCAACGAGGGGGTATCGAGTCTCACCCTTGAAGAGATTCCAAAGCCTACAAGATGAGGCTCTTGTTGCTGCGGTAGACGTTCACTTGCCGCTTGCAAAAGCGCGTAGAAGATCTTGATCACGATCGGTTCCGGCGCCACGAACGGGCAGCACCTCCGTACTCGGTCACACGTTCGGTTGTTGATGAAGACGACGTCCACCTCCCGTTCCAGCGGGCAGCGGAAGTAGTAGCTCCTCTTGAATCCGACAGCACGACGGCGTGGTGTCGGTGGCGGTGGAGAACTCCGGCGGAGCTTCGCTAAAGCACGCGGGAG
>NC_061513.1:243925829-243950393 GCF_022539505.1 Lolium rigidum
CCACTCGAGAGTTCACCGTAGTGGGATTCCGCTGGAGTTTGAACTTTGAAGTTTGAATGCCAGGGAGCAGCACGCGTACAGTGGAGTAGATGCCTCCGGCCAGCTATCTACCTCCAGGTGCTTTGGAGCCAATCACGAACTGTTGGTCCGGCGCCTGTCCAGGCTCGTTTGGGTCATGCCGTCACATCACATCCATCGTGTGACTGATGGATCGTTGGCGCGTGTTGCTTCATTTACTACTAGTACAACGGTTGATGCAGGTTAACAGGAGCAAAATGTTTTCAGATGAGAGTTGAGTGCCTATGCTCCTATACTGGTTTTTCTTTTGAGGTATTCCTATACTGTTAAATCTGTGTATTGTTGATCTAATGGACGAGACCACTGGCGGAGCTTCATTAGGCCGAACTGAGCCACAGCCCACCCAGGTTTTCTACTAAAATAGTATTTTCCGCTATACATCCAAGGCCTAGCCCGTCATAACGCACTGGCCTGCCCATTTCATTGTCTCTCCTTCGTTGGCTCTCCCACTTTCATTCTATGCTATGTTATGTTTAGCGATTTATGCTGAAAAACGGCCATGGGAGACGCTCTCTATGCTATGTTTAGCGATTTATGCTGAAAAACAAAGGGATCTTGGGGAATCGATAGACAGCCAATGACATTAAAGGGGCCGCGTCGCGCCGCCGCCCGTAGCCACGGGCTGCCGGGGAATCGCCGCAGCTACAGATGCAGCCACATCCTCATAAGGTATTAACTTACCAATGCCTACGGATTGTAGATTTAGGGTTTCATAAGAAATAGAGGGCAGATAGATCTCGAAGGTTTCAGCCGACAAAGGTGTTTTGAATAAAGTTATGGTGGTTCTGTTGACAATGAATCGATCCTCTCCTCTTCCCTCGACTCCCCTTTATATAGGAGGTGGAGTCGGGGAATTTCGTGCCGTATAAGTTACAAACTGCGAGAAGGCTTATTGGGTCTTTCCCGTATCATTACATAATTCCTAATATAACTCTATATTCCTTATCCGAAATTCTCTGGGCTTCTGCGCCTTTAAAGCTTCGGGTCATGGGCCTCAAATCCTTGTCAGATAACACGGGTGCTTTATTCGACATGCTTATTCAGCATGCCTATGTCAGTAGCCCCCGAGATTTTGCTTAAATCGTAGAGTCGAGTAAATCTCCACCGTAAAACTGAGTCGCATATTTATAGAACCTTCGAATTATAACGAATATTTTGCTCAATGTCTATTTTGCACAGGGATAATAGTAAATGGGACTGGTTCATCTGACGGATTAGGTACCAGTTAACTGCTTTTGTGACAAACCTGCAGAAACCTACTTCAAGCTCGAGTCTCTGGACTCGAACTCGGGATACTGGCGTAATTCAACATGCGCCGCTTAAGGACTTACCGTGAACCGAATCCTAGCTATGTTTTATCGAGTACCTAACGCGTTCGTTAGGATTTTTCTTCGTATCTGCTGATACGGATAAAGTGGGAGAGCGCATTGGAGTGCGATACCACGCCACACAGGACAGATCCTGGGGTCTTACCTTCGTAATCTCTTTGGAATTACGGCATTCGGAGTTCTTTATCACATCGGATGCGCTCTGAGAATATATTGTTGAGTGCCTTTGTCGGCTGCTGGAATTGTGTATTTATTCGAGTTGACTCGTGAAATAATATCGTGATCTCCCGATGGGAGTACATGATGAGTTATATGTAACTCGAAGATGTACGATGAAAATTCCTCGTCTGCAATTCTATATTGTCTTGTTATTTTCTCTTCTTTCTTCTTCCTCATATTTCATCGGGTGCGCGACCAGCACTCCCGATGGGAGTAGCCCCCGAAGCTACAGCCGAGTGTTTGCACTTGGTTGTAGGCTCAACTTTTGTTATTTTGATCAACTATGTATTTTTTTCTTTCGCCTCATCGTCTTATCAGAAGTATAGGCAATACTTCTCATAAGAGTAGCCCCCGAGCATATGAACAGGTGCTTGCATTTGAGCATATGCTCCCGAATTTTCCTTTTTAACCGTTCATTTCTTTAGATCTCGCAGTTTTTCTTCCCGCTCTCTGTGGGTCCAAAGCTATGCACCTCCGAAACGTCGCGTAAGTGGGGCGCCCATGTCCTCCGGAATTCCCGGCACGCGCACGGTAACTTCCCTCTAGTAAAATTGGAGCGCTAAGACCATTCTACAATTTGGACACGCGTAGGGCTCAGAACTCTTCTCTCTTCATCCGACGGTTGAACGCATCTTCTTCTTCCTATAAATTGGACCCTTGTCCTCAGGTATTCCCTTCACTGTGCCGCATAACTCCTCTCTCTCTGCCCTTCTTCCTCCTTGAGCACCTCGCGCCCGCACTCTGCTTTCTCTCCCTCTCTGCTCCACCAAGCCTTCCGCCATGGCTCCACCCTCCAAGCAGTGCAAGAACCGTGCCCAAGGCACCGAAGAACGCGTGGAGAAGGCCAAGATCTCCGGCTAGGAGAGGTCGAAGCTCTCCGTGCAAGATCACAAGATGCTGAAAAAGATGGGCCTACTCAACAAGGAGGCCATGAAGATGCGCGGAGACGCGAGTTCTCCTCATCCTCCTATCGGTTTCTGGGTAACCTTTGTCGATTTACTCATTCACGGCCTCTTTGTTCCTGTTCACGAATTTCTTCGTGGCATTCTCTTTATCTACGGGATCCAGCTGCACCAGTGGACCCCAAACTCTCTCCTCCACATCTCCATTTCCATCACACTCTGTGAATGTTTCTTGGGCATTCACCCTCACTGGGGCCTCTGGAAACGCTTCTTCTACCTCCGCCGCAACAACTCGAAAAACTTCATCTACAACGTAGGTGGTGTCTGCATCTGTGTCCGTCCCGAAGTCGGATACTTTGATGTGAAGTTCACCGACTCCGTCCAAGGTTGGCGCAGGAGGTGGCTTTACGTCATGGACGAGTCTTCGGATGCCCAGGAATTTGTTCTTGCACCATTTGATGCTGCCGAAGAAATTCAAAGGCGCAAGTCCTGGGACGTGGAGGCTACAGCCGAAGGAAAGGCGGCCACTGACGCTTTTATTGCTCGCGTCTAAGAGCTTCGGAACACTGACGGGGGAGAACAATCAGGTGTGCAAATCATTGCACACTTTCTTCGGATTCGAGTGCAACCCTTGCAAGCTCGCAAAAGACCCCTTTGGATGTACTCGGGTGCTGAAGGCACTGACAGAGTTTCTGATGATCTTCCTCTGAAAGATTTGGAGAAGTTTGTCCGTCGCTTCACCTCCTTGACCAAGAATCATGAAGTCCCTTCATCCTGCCGTGTGGAGCCATTCAGTGGTAGCCACGCCCTTCCCGAAGTAAGTGCTTTCTTTCGAGTTGTGTTTTCTATATTTTGACTGCTGCTACTTTTTTCCTTTGTGTTTTAATTTTCTTTTCTTCTCGTGCTTTTTTTACTACAGAACTATCGATCTCTTTCTTCTCTTCCCCCACTACCTGAAGGTGGGGAAGTGAATGAGCGAGCCATTGTCGCCGACGACTAGCAAGAATCCTCCGTTCCTGAGAGCGAACCCGCAGGATCTCAAAGAACTGCGGGTTCCTCTGACAGAGACTTAGAATCAGATCAACATTCTGACTCTGCTCATTCCATTTCTCCTCCTTCTGCCGCTTCTCCGGACAAGCGCAAGAGGAAGAGAAAATTCCGGCGCGTCCAAACTCGCTGAACCCGCCGCCGAAGAATCTTCTCCCGAAGATCAGGAAGTCTTCGACCCCTACACCATGACTGGCGTCGTTAGCTCGTGAGTTGCTCTTCGCTATTTTTGCCTATCTTTTTTTCTTTTGATTCCCTTATATTTATTTTGCCGTTGTACTGATGGAGCTGGCGAGGAGGAAGAAGAGCCCGAAGCTCATGGGCCAGCTCCTACGAGCACCTCCAACACGTTGGTCCTTTCCGAGGATCATCGTGTTGCTTCAGAAGCTTTGCCTCCCCCACAACATGATCCAGAAGCACCGACTCCAGTGCCCATCCCCCGAGCACCGAAGCCGAAGAAGGCTAAAACCGGGGCTGCTAGCACACAGGAGGTTGCCACCGGGAGTATGTCGGGTCATCTCCTTGAGGATGTAAGTTTCACTTACATGTTTGTCGCCTTTCTTGTTTAACTCAAAAAACTTTGTATTTCCTGACGCTATATTTCTTTCTTGTCATCTTTTTTGCAGCCTTTGATGAAGGAGTTAGTCAGCTTGGGCTCTCAATTTATCGGGTTTTGTGACGAGGCCGCGACTCTTAGAGGTAAAGCTCTCATGTTCTTTGTGTTTTGTATCCTTTCTTGTTTATGTATTCTAACTTACCTTTTTCTTCTAGAGGCGCTCCGTCATGCCGAGGAACGCACTGATGATCTGGAGACTAAGCTCAAAGCCAGCGAGGAAGCTCGAAAGAAGGGTGAGAAGGACACTGCCGATGTCAAGGATCTTCGCCAAAGGCTTCAAGACGAGCGACAAGGAGGCCAAGCAGGTCGAGCGCGAGAATGAAATAAGCACGCACCTTGAGACACAATCCCAAAGATTTTCGAGTAATACTATCTTTCCTTTTGCCGCTTTGCTTTTCCTTGTGTTGAAATTATCTTTGGTGTTGACGAAGCCCTGCTTTTCTCCATCAAGGAAAATGGGTGAGCAATACACTTTGAGACAAGAGTCGGATGATCATCTTCTGGACACTCTCGATATTCTTGAGCTGAATTGCGACATGGCGCGCAAGTGCATAACTTTCGCGTGCAATGCATTGAAGCGCGTCTTCCCCCACTTCTTCCCGAAGAATACTCAACCCGAAATATTCTCCCAGCTTGCCTAGCATTTTCTGGCACAGGATGATCCAGCTTTGGCCTATCGTCAAGCAAGCTTGAAGATTGGAGTCGAAGGGACCGTTGCTCTTGTAGCGGCCAGCGGCCAAAAATTCGACTAGGTGAAAGCTGGTGCTCCCAACGGTTTGAATTCGGAGAAGTGGAAGGCTCTGGTGAAGGATGCCCAGGCTTACTCGAAGAAGCTTATCGCCTTCCTTGACCCCAAGTCCTCTGCCTCTACTAGTGTTGCCCGAACGGAGGTGAAGTAGACCAACTTGTACTTCCTTTTCTTTTCCTTTTTGTAGATACTGCCACCTTTTGCTGCTCCCGACCATTTGTATGGGCTCCCTATGAGCCGTATTTTTTAAAGACTCGTTTTATGTGTGCTCTGAATATGAATGAAAAAACGTGTCTTGATGAATGATTGATGTCGATACTTTCTTTTCTTCTAGTTAATTTTTGAAAACTATACTGGGGATGGACCTTCCAATGCTTCCCCTGCTACTTCTCATTCCACGAGAATACCTGGCGATGCTTCCTTGGATGCTTCATCATGTCCTGACTCGATTAACCAAGAGATGGCCGATCTGCGACAACACTTGCAGGCGATGAAGAAGCAAACCTTGACAGTTCTTGATCAATCTCCGCAAATCCTCGGATCGGGAACAAGCTGCCCGTCGTCAGGTGCAGGAGGCTCTTGAGTTGAAGGAAACCGCGACTGCCAACGCCACGCGATCTGCTCAACGCGAGAGCTATATGCTTGACTTGATGACCGATGCAAGTCAAGATATGGCTGGTATGTTACTTGTTTCCTTGACATTTTTCAGTATCCCTCCTTGTGTTACATTGCTTTTTTTCCTTGCGTTGTTCATAGGTTCGTTCCTGGACGCTGCTGCCGAAGAACAAAGGGTGAATTCACGAGTTGAAGCCCTTATTTGACTTGCCAAGGCGAATGACAGTGATTTTTGGGAAGATGAAGATCGCACTCGCCATATCGTTCAATTTCAGGATCGAGCCACCCAAGTTTGGGAATTTCTTGACTTCTGCACCAGTACTTTGGCCATGGTATATAATGCCATGTTTCCTCAGAACCCTCAGCCCGATAATCTTCCCGAGCTTATGGGTAAGTTTAAAGACATGCGCAGTATTCACGACTTCGTGAAGGCTTAGATGGTGGCTGGTGCCAAGTTAGCCTTGATCTGGTTGAAGATCTGCCACTCAAAGTTGGATTTTGGCAAAGTCGTCGACACTTTTTACCTCAAGGCGTCGAAGAGGAGGATAAGGGTTGAAAAACATGATGCGGCTGTATCTCCTGTCGCCGACAAAATGGTTGATAAGCTTCTTAGGGTGGATACTGCTTTCTTCAAAGAATTTCGATACGATGATTCCACTCAAAATGCCCGTGCTGCAAGAGGGAACATAAACATAGATAGCTTGATATAGGAGTTCTTTTTTTTCTCAATGTGTTAGGTTTGGACCAAAACGCAGAGTTGTATATGTATATATGTCGTATATATTGTAAAAAAACTGCGAGACATTTTTAAAGTTGAGGTAAGTTCTTCTGGTTGTGTTATGATCTTTTCCTTGAGCCCCAGACTGTCTCGGCGGACATGATTATGTTTATTTTTCGCGAGGTTTTTAATGGAACCAAGGCGTGTAAGTTTGACAAGTATTTCGAAGTCGAATATATTGTAAATTTGTCAGGTTCAAGCCCCCGAGCCTTGCTCGTGAAGAGATAAATATATACCATCACTATTTTTATTTCAACCATGCTATATTGCAGTATCGCAAGCCCGCCTCATTAAAAACCTTTCAGCCCCACTCTGTTCCCTGAAAGGAAAAGAGTGCTTCTGAAAACTTGCGAGCTCTTCAGATACAATGTATGTTTACATAGTTGGTACTATATTGATTTCCCTCTAAGCATAGAAACGTCGCAGCTGCGCAACGTACCATGGGTTCGGTTCGTCCTTGCCTGTCTTCTTGTCCTTCAGTCGATAGGCTCCTCCCGGAGTAACTTCAGTAACAATATATGGTGCCAACCATGGAGATTCGAATTTCTCGTGTCCATCGTGCTTGAGTTGAAGGACTAAATCGCCGACTTCAAAGGACCTGGGCCACAAACGTCGGCTGTGATAATTTTTGAGATTCTGCTGGTATGCCCTTACTCTTGATAGCACCACATCTCTTGCTTCATCAAGTGCATCGACATCATCCTCCAGCGCTTTCTGCGAAACTTCTTCTTCATACTCTACGACTCTAGGAGAATTGTGTTCTATTTCTATCGGGAGCACAGCTTCAGCTCTATGGACCAAAAAGAACGGCGTTTCTTGAGTTGCTGCGTTCGGCGTTGTTCGTAAGCTCCACAACACATAGGGCAGCTCGTCGACCCAGGTGTGTCGTGCTTTTTTAAGTGGTGTCAACAGAAGTTTCTTGATGCCATTGCATATGAGACCGTTTGCTTTCTCGACATGACCATTGGTTTGTGGGTGCGCCACCGATGCAAACTGCAGATTGATGCCTACACCTTCGCAGTAGTCCTTGAATTCTCGGGAGGTGAAATTGCTTCCATTGTCTGTGACTATGCTGTTGGGGATGCCGAACCGAAAAACTATCCCCTTGATGCATGACTGTCTCTTTCCATCATTGTCGAGGTAAAAATGCATCTGGCATGAACCGTTCAGTAGATCTTCGGGTGACACGTTGTATGGCCTTGGAAATCTTGGCCGATTATTTTGCCTGCTAGAACTCGGTGCATCTGTATGATCGTTGTGCTGATCATTATTCCTTTGGTAATCGTCCCGATGATTTCCTCCACTGTTTCCTCGGAAGCCAGCCGCTACTTGGCTAGGACCATCATAATCTGTGAAGTGGCGAAAGCGTCGCCTATTTTGATTGTTATTTCTGTTGCGATCCTCGTCAGGTTACCTCTGCCGTTTGTTATGAACATCATCTTCCCCGTCAGCCCAGTGATTCACTAACTCCATGAGGTCTGCTATTGTTCTTGGGTTGGACCTAACCAATTTTTCGATTAGATCTCTTCTTCGGATTCCTGCAACAACGCGTCGATTGCTCTTTCATCAGACACGTTCTCAACCGAATTCTTTATGATGCTCCACCTCTGGATGTACATCCTCATTGATTCATCCGACTCCTGCTTGCAGGTCCTTAACTGCTCTATTGACGCAGGTTTCTTGCACGTGGAACGAAAATTCCTCACAAACACAAGTCCTCGAAAGTTTCCCAGATGTCGATGGATCCTTCCGGTAGCTTCTTCATCTAGGATCTTGCGGCTCCGCTGAGGTGGACCTGAATGCTCTGCATGGCCGTTGCCCTGGTTCCACCCATCAACTTCACTGCCTTTAGGTAATCGACTAGCCAATCCTATGGATCTTGCAATCCATCAAACTTTTTATAGTTGTCAGGTAACTCGAAGTTAGAGAGCACTCGAGTTTTGCGAACCCGTCGGGTAAAGCAAGGGAGTCCGCACAAGTCCTCATCATTAACTTCTGGTGAATGCCGATGTTCTCGTGTTCTATTTTCACGATTCCTCTCCACTCGTGCTCTATCGGCTCGAGCCTGGGTCACCATGTTCCTTGCGTCACCATATCTTGGAGGGTCTCGTGCTGCCACCGCGGTGGGTCGAGGACTATTTTGTCTTGGACTATTTTTGCGTGGAGCACTTTCGGGTTGTGGTGCAACTTCTCTTCCTACTATTGCTGCCCCCATAATACGGACTCCGGCAATAGCCATTATGTAAGTGTGTGTCGCCATATATCCTGCCTCTGAGGTTTTCGGGATGATGTTTCCTCTCGTATCTATTGACATAAAAGACATGTCAAGATTTTGGATCAAGTTTTCCCGATCTGCCTCGGGCACGTTTGCTAATCGAGATCTTGCTCTTGAACGGGTGTTCTTGTGACTATCTCCCGAAGTTCTCGAGTGTCGACTCAGGTTGGCCCTATGCTCACTTGACGCAGCAGCTGCAACTCTTCTTTCATCGAGTATCGCCATTTGTTTTTTTAACTCCCGTTTAGAACGAGCGATTTTATATTGATAAGCTTGCAACGCCTGCGGTGTAGCTGTAGTGGTCATCGGCTCCATGCCATCCATGGCTTTCCGAGCTCTATCCCATGCTTCCTGCGACAGCTGCACTTTTTCTCGCGGCGTGGTTCTGATGTACTTGTTGTCGGTTCCACGTGTAAGATCTGCGAGATCGATGAAAGGATTGCACAAATCATCGAAAGCCTCATAATCTTCATCCTCTTGTCTGCTTGTTCCACCGATTGCGCAGACTTGGTGATATATTGCAGTTGTGTTCTCATCATCCTCAGGGTCGGTGACACCGTCGTATAGATTGTCGAAGACCTCCCTACTATCAGCAGAGGTGTCGATGAAGTCGAAGTTGGTGAAGCCGTGGTTGTTGAAGTCATTGTTGTTGAAGCTTTCCGAGTCGCTTTCCAGATTGGAATCCGTGAACGACCCGAAAGTCATATCACCGAATAGATCAGTGAGTGCCCCGCCGTTGGCGGGCTTGGTGAAGCAAGGCGGCGAAACTTCCTCGTCGCCTGACTCGACAAATGATGTTGACGATCCCGAGAAATCAGATCCGACCGCTAACGGTCCCGAAAAAATCGGTGTCGCGAGACGATGCGATCCTTCTATCCCGACGAGGAAGCGGAAGCTCCCGAACGTCATCTCCATCGACTCCTCCAGATCGGCATATGCATGCAAACGGGCGGGAGGGTGAGGAACAAAATCGGCGAGATCAGGTAGGACTCGTTTACCTCCGTCCATCGTGTTGCTTGCGGTAGATGTTGTTGTTGACGATGCCATCGAAATCACGACCTTGCGACCTCCAGTCCCCACAGATGGCGCCAATTGACAAGGTATTAACTTGTAAATGCCTACGGATTGTAGAGTTAGGGTTTCGTAATAAGTAGGGAGCAAGTAGATCTCGAAAGTTTCAGCCGACAAAGGTGTTTCGACTAAAGTTATGGTGGTTCTGTTGACAATGAATCGATCCTCTCCTCTTCCCTCAACTCCCCTTTATATAGGAGGTGGAGTCGAGGGATTTCGTGTCATATAAGTTACAAACTGCGAGAAGGCTTATTGGGCCTTTCCCGTATCGTTACATAATTTCTAATACAACTCTATATTCCTTATCCGAAATTCTCTGGGATTCTGGGCCTTCAAAGCTTTGGGTCGTGGGCCTCACATCCTTGCCAGATAACCTGGGTGCTTTATTCGGCATGCTTATTCGGCATGCCTATGTCACATCCCGTGAGCACAATGATCGGCCAGAGGTCCACCAGCTGGCAAGGGACGGAACAATTGAATCGAGCCCCAACACTTCTCCAATTTCCATTCTCATTTATTTTCTTTCTTTTCCCAAATTATGGTTAGCACTTCGTAATTTGATAGCACGAGGGATTTTTTCACCTAACCAGCTCTTCAGTTTTGCAAAGTTCAACAACTCGATGGGTACAATCTTCTTTTGGATGGAATTTTTTTTACCGAACCAGTTCCCCAAAAGCTTTATTTTAGCCTGGCCCGCCCATGAAATTGATTCAAGCTACGCCACTGGATGAGACTGCTGAATTTCTTAGAAAATATATTTGCAAACTAAAAGTACCACGAAAATATTATAATCTTTATATGGCGGAAATTCAATTCGGCTCCCGGGTGCACGTGCTCCCCCTACCAACAAAACATATAATATATAGACATTTATTTTACTAAAAGATGTGATACCGTCGTAGGCGCACAATGGGTCTACCGAGGAGTCAAGCAGTCACAACACGATGACAATACCGAGATTTGTTAACGTAGTTTGGTAAACTTACCTACTCTGTGGGGCATGACTAGAGACGCTCCTCCCCATTGATACCGCAACACCGGCCGCCTTGGGCACCGACACAAGCCGTCGGATCCTCTTGCGCTCCTGCTGCTCCTGCTACTATCAAGTCGCCATAGCTTACATTGTGTGGCACCTCCTCACATTATATAGAAGGCTTAAACTACAAGAGTCTGATTCCAACACTACTTATACCTATCAACACATGATATAACTCAAAGTCCTGATGTAATCCAACTCGTACAAATATTCAACACAAACTCAACAAACTCCACCTTGACGAATATTCTCCACCACCTTTGAGTTCGTCCAAGTGTGGAACCTCCATGTACTCCGGCCTTGAGTTGTCCTCCATGAGGTTCACTGCTACTCCCTTACCCCACCTGCAACTATAGTTCCTTCTTTCTATTCAACACTGTCGCACACCGATCACTGATCTGCTTGGAAGTTATATAACCTGAAGGAATTTCACTGTCACCTTGAGTCAAATTCACAGTTGTCTCATCCTTTTGGATAGTCTTCCACATGTCCCACAACTACACCAATCCGCCTCTTGGGTCGAGTCTTTGGACCCTAGACGACTTGGTGACCTTAGTGATGTTCTTATGGCCTCCAATTAAGTTGTGAAAATTCTTCAAGCTTGAGCTTTTTTTGGCGAATTTCTTGGGAGCCTCCAATTAAGGTTTAAAGAGTGTCCCAAGCTTGTGCGGGTTCGGTGACCACCCTGAAGATTCCATAGTGGATCGAGGACTTCCATTTTGGTGGGAAGGCTCGAGGAGAATACAAAGAGTTGTTGTGGCATTTGGGGAGAACTATGCCTCCACACCGCTCCAACGGAGATCAACACTAATGGCTCATGAAAATGACCACTTTATCTCCATATTAACTGGGGTATCTTGTCTGAATATGAAATAAATATATTCATACACCCACCGTAAAGTACTAATCAATACCAAGATGTGCAGATCTCCTTATTAATTTGTCTTGTGTGGAAATGAACGTATGATACGTCTCCGACGTATCGATAATTTCTTATGTTCTATGCCATATTATTGATGATACCTACATGTTTTATGCACACTTTATGTCATATTCGTGCATTTTCTGGAACTAACCTATTAACAAGATGTCGAAGTGCCGTTCTCGTTTTCTCGCTGTTTTTGGTTTCAGAAATCCTAGTAACGAAATATTCTCGAATTGGACGAAACGAAGACCCGGGGGCCTATTTTTCCACGGAGCTTCCAGAAGACCGAAGAACATACGAAGTGGGGCCACGAGGTGGCGACACCACATGGCGGCGCGGCCAAGGGGGCCCGCGCCGCCCGTGGTGTGGGCCCCTCGTCGGGCCCCGACTCTGCCCTTCCGCCTACTTAAAGCCTCCGTCGCGAAACCCCCGAGGCGAAAAACCACGATACGGAAAACCTTACCGAGACGCCGCCGCCGCCGATCCCATCTCGGGGGATTCCGGGAGATCTCCTCCGGCACCCCGCCGGAGAGGGGATTCATCTCCCGGAGGACTCTACACCGCCATGGTCGCCTCCGGAGTGATGAGTGAGTAGTTCACCCTCGGACTATGGGTCCATAGCGGTAGCTAGATGGTTGTCTTCTCCTCATTGTGCTTCATTGTTGGATCTTGTGAGCTGCCTAACATGATCAAGATCATCTATCCGTAATACTCTATGTTGTGTTTGTCGGGATCCGATGGATAGAGAATACCATGTCATGTTAATTATCAAGTTATTACATATGTGTTGTTTATGATCTTGCATGCTCTCCGTTACTAGTAGAGGCTCTGGCCAAGTTTTTGCTTTTAACTCCAAGAGGGAGTATTTATGCTCGATAGTGGGTTCATGCCTGCATTGACACCTGGGACAGTGACAGAAAGTTCTAAGGTTGTGTTGTGCTGTTGCCACTAGGGATAAAACATTGGCGCTATGTCCGAGGATGTAGTTGTTGATTACATTACGCACCACACTTAATGCAATTGTCTGTTGCTTTGCAACTTAATACTGGAGGGGTTCGGATGATAACCTTGAAGGTGGACTTTTTAGGCATAGATGCAGTTGGATGGCGGTCTATGTACTTTGTCGTAATGCCAAATTAAATCTCACTATACTTATCATGTCATGTATGTGCATTGTTATGCCCTCTCTATTTGTCAATTGCCCGACTGTAATTTGTTCACCCAACATGCTTTTATCTTATGGGAGAGACACCTCTAGTGAACTCGTGGACCCCGGTCCATTCTTTAATACTCGAAATACAAATCTGCTGCAATACTTGTTTTATTGTTTTCTCTGCAAACAATCATCTTCCACACAATACGGTTAATCCTTTGTTACAGACAAGCCGGTGAGATTGACAACCTCACTGTTTCGTTGGGGCAAAGTACTTTGGTTGTGTTGTGCAGGTTCCACGTTGGCGCCGGAATCTCCGGTGTTGCGCCGCACTACATCCCGCCGCCATCAACCTTCAACGTGCTTCTTGGCTCCTCCTGGTTCGATAAACCTTGGTTTCTTTCCGAGGGAAAACTTGCTGCTGTGCGCATCATACCTTCCTCTTGGGGTTGCCCAACGAACGTGTGAAATACACGCCATCAAGCATATTTTCTGGCGCCGTTGCCGGGGAGATCAAGACACGCTGCAAGGGGAGTCTCCACTTCTCAATCTCTTTACTTTGTTTTTGTCTTGCTTTATTTTATTTACTACTTTGTTTGCTGCATTATATCAAAACACAAAAAAATTAGTTGCTAGTTTTACTTTATTTACTGTCTTGTTTGCTATATCAAAAACACAAAAAAAATTAGTTTACTTGCATTTACTATATCTAGTTTGTCTTATTTACTACTGCTAAAATGGCCAACCCTGAAAATACTAAGTTGTGTGATTTCACTAGCACAAATAATAATGATTTCTTATGCACACCTATTGCTCCACCTGCTACTACAGCAGAATTCTTTGAAATTAAACCTGCTTTACTTAATCTTGTTATGCGAGAGCAATTTTCTCGGTGTTAGTTCCGATGATGCTGCTGCCCATCTCAATAATTTTGTTGAACTATGTGAAATGCAAAAATATAAAGATGTAGATGGTGACATTATAAAATTAAAATTGTTCCCTTTCTCATTAAGAGGAAGAGCTAAAGATTGGTTGCTATCTCTGCCTAAGAATAGTATTGATTCATGGACTAAATGCAAGGATGCTTTTATTGGTAGATATTATCCCCCTGCTAAAATTATATCTTTGAGGAGTAGCATAATGAATTTTAAACAATTAGATAATGAACATGTTGCTCAAGCTTGGGAAAGAATGAAATCTCTCGGTTAAAAATTGCCCAACCCATGGATCGACTACTTGGATGATCATCCAAACCTTCTATGCAGGACTAAATTTTTCTTCGCGGAATTTATTGGATTCAGCTGCTGGAGGTACCTTTATGTCCATCACTCTTGGTGAAGCAACAAAGCTCCTTGATAATATGATGGTTAATTACTCTGAATGGCACACGGAAAGAGCTCCACAAGGTAAGAAGGTAAATTCCGTTGAAGAATCCTCTTCCTTGAATGATAAAGTTGATGCTATTATGTCTATGCTTGCGAATGATAGGACTAATGTTGATCCTAATAATGTTCCATTAGCTTCATTGGTTGCCCAAGAAGAACATGTTGATGTAAACTTCATTAAAAATAATAATTTCAACAACAATGCTTATCGGAACAATTCTAGTAATAACTATAGGCCATATCCTTATAATAATGGTAACGGTTATGCTAATTCTTATGGGAATTCTTACAACAATAATAGGAATACACCCCTGGACTTGAAGCCATGCTTAAAGAATTTATTAGTACACAAACTGCCTTTAACAAATCTGTTGAGGAAAAGCTCAATAAAATTGATATTCTTGTTTCTATAGTTGATAGTCTTGCCTCTGACGTTGATCTTTTGAAATCGAAAGTTATGCCTAATAGGGATATTGAAAATAAAATTGTTACTACAGCAAATGCCATCCAAGTTAGAATTAATGAGAATATAAGATTAATGGCTGAACTGCGTGCTAGGTGGGATAGAGAAGAAAATGAAAAACTAGCTAAAAAGGAAAATGTAGCTAAAGTTTGGACTATTACCACCACTAGCAATGCTAATGATTCACATGTTGCTGCACCTCCTACTATCAATGGTAAAATAATTGGTGTTGGCAATGCTTCTACTCCTAGTGCAAAGCGCGCAAAATTACCTGAATCTGCTAAAACTGCTGAAACTGCTTGTGATAAAACTGCTGAAATTTTTTCCAACCTTGGGGATGATACTCCCATTGCTTTAGATTGTAATGATTTAGATTTTGATGATTGCCACATCTCTGAAGTCATAAATTTCTTGCAAAAACTTGCTAAGAGTCCCAATGCTAGCGCTGTAAACTTGGCTTTCACAAAACATATTACAAATGCTCTCATAAAAGCTAGAGAAGAGAAACTAAAACTTGAAACTTCTATTCCTAGAAAGCTAGAAGATGGTTGGGAGCCCATCACTAAAATTAGAGTCAAAGATTTTGATTGTAATGCTTTATGTGATCTTGGTGCAAGTATTTCTGTTATGCCTAAGAAAGTCTATGATATGCTTGACTTGCCACCATTGAAAAATTGTTATTTGGATGTTAATCTCGCTGATAATGCTAAAAAGAAACCTTTGGGGAGAGTTGATAATGTTCATATTATGGTTAATAATAACCTTGTCCCCGTTGATTTTGTTGTCTTGGATATTGAATGCAATGCATCTTGCCCCATTATATTGGGAAGACCTTTTCTTCGAACCGTTGGTGCTACTATTGATATGAAGGAAGGTAATATTAAATATCAATTTCCTCTCAAGAAAGGTATGGAACACTTCCCTAGAAAGAGAATGAAGTTACCTTATGATTCTATTATTAGAACAAATTATGATGTTGATGCTTCGTCTCTTGATGTTACCTGAGTTACACTTTCTGCGCCTAGCTGAAAGGCGTTAAAGAAAAGCGCTTATGGGAGACAACCCATGTTTTTACTCCAGTATTTTTGTTTTATATTTGTGTCTTGGAAGTTGTTTACTACTGTAGCAACCTCTCCTTATCTTAGTTTTATGTTTTGTTGTGCCAAGTAAAGTCTTTGATAGAAAAGTAAGTACTAGATTTGGATTACTGCGCAGTTCCAGATTTCTTTGCTGTCACGAATCTGGGTCTATCTCCCCTGTAGGTAGCTCAGAAAATTAAGCCAATTTACGAGCATGATCCTCAGATATGTACGCAACTTTCATTCAATTTGAGCATTTTCGTTTGAGCAAGTATGGTGGCCTAATAAAATCCATCTTTACGGACTGTTCTGTTTTGACAGATTCTGTCTTTTATTTCGCATTGCCTCTTTTGCTATGTTGGATGAATTTCTTTGATCCACTAATGTCCAGTAGCTTTATGCAATGTCCAGAAGTGTTAAAAATGATTGTGTCACCTCTGAACATGTGAATTTTTATTATGCACTAACCCTCTAATGAGTTGTTTCGAGTTTGGTGTGGAGGAAGTTTTCAAGGATCAAGAGAGGAGTATGATGCAATATGATCAAGGAGAGTGAAAGCTCTAAGCTTGGGGATGCCCCGGTGGTTCACCCCTGCATATTATAAGAAGGCTCAAGCGTCTAAGCTTGGGGATGCCCAAGGCATCCCCTTCTTCATCGACAACATTATCAGGTTCCTCCCCTGAAACTATATTTTTATTCCGTCACATCTTATGCACTTTGCTTGGAGCGTCGGTTTGTTTTTGTTTTTTGTTTTGTTTGAATAAAATGGATCCTAGCATTCACTTTATGGGAGAGAGACACGCTCCGCTGTAGCATATGGACAAATATGTCCTTAGGCTCTACTCATAGTATTCATGGCGAAGTTTCATCTTCGTTAAATTGTTATATGGTTGGAATTGGAAAATGCTACATGTAGTAACTCTAAAATGTCTTGGATAATTTGATACTTGGCAATTGTTGTGCTCATGTTTAAGCTCTTGCATCATATACTTTGCACCCATTAATGAAGAAATACTTAGAGCTTGTTAATTTGGTTTGCATATTTGGTTTCTCTAGAGTCTAGATAACATCTAGTATTGAGTTTTGAACAACAAGGAAGACGGTATGGAGTCTTATAATGTTTACCATATGTCTTTTATGTGAGTTTTGCTGTACTCGTTCATCCTTGTGTTTGTTTCAAATAACCTTGCTAGCCTAAACCTTGTATCGAGAGGGAATACTTCTCATGCATCCAAAATACTTGAGCCAACCACTATGCCATTTGTGTCCACCATACCTACCTACTACATGGTATTTATCCGCCATTCCAAAGTAAATTGCTTGAGTGCTACCTTTAAAATTCCATCATTCACCTTTGCAATATATAGCTCATGGGACAAATAGCTTAAAAACTATTGTGGTATTGAATATGTACTTATGCACTTTATCTCTTATTAAGTTGCTTGTTGTGCGATAACCATGCTTCGGGGACGCCATCAACTATTCTTTGTTGAATATCATGTGAGTTGCTATGCATGTCCGTCTTGTCCGAAGTAAGAGAGATCTACCACCTTTATGGTTGGAGCATGCATATTGTTAGAGAAGAACTTTGGGCCGCTAACTAAAGCCATGATTCATGGTGGAAGTTTCAGTTTGGACATATATCCTCAATCTCATATGAGAATAATAATTGTTGCCACATGCTTATGCATTAAAGAGGAGTCCATTATCTGTTGTCCATGTTGTCCCTGTTGACGAGGGATCACCTCGGCAATGCCTACGTATTGTAGACTAGGGTTTCGGGAGAGAGCGACGATGGAGATTCCGGGGACGAGATTAGGCACACGACGTACCCAGCTTCGGGTCCCCTCGGTGGAGGATCCCTACGTGCTGCTAGCAATCCACTATATGAGCATAATATGTTTACATGGTGCCGCCATAGGCGGAGCTATGTTGTCTATATTTTGTCTATCTGTTGGCCTCCTTATTTCGGGTGCCCTGGCTAGCTTTATATATGCAACCAGCCTAGGGTTTTACAAGAGTCCTAGTCGACTACTTCTTCGGGTTGCCTTGTTGGGCCTTCTCTCCATATTGGGTCTTCTCCATATTGGGCCGAGCCAGGTATACTAATAATGGGTACCCGAAGGGTATGCCCATGTCGATAGCCCCGAGTTTATAGGGAAGTCGAAGACTTGCGTAGAAACTCCAAGCATAACCATCTCCGAAGTCGAAGAAATACAAGGCGAGGTCCATGTCGTAGATCATGTGTAGCGTTAGATGATGTCGGCGATTCTCAAAGTTATTTTTTCTATCGGGTGCGCAACAGCGCTCCCGATGGGAGTAGCCCCCGAGTCTATGGGCAAGTGCTTGTACTTGGGCATAGACTCAAGTTGTACTACTCGATGAAGAACTTCACTATATTTTTGGAGGAATTGATAAAATCCATGTGCTCCCGATGGGAGTAGGCTCCACTCGAGTCGTAGGATCGAGTTGAGTCTACAAACCTTGATTGTCGTAGATCCTGTCGAAGTTATTTTTCTATCGGGTGCGCGACCAGCGCTCCCGATGGGAGTAGCCCCCGAGGCTACATCCAAGTGTTTGTACTTGGGTGTAGGCTCAACTTGCTTTTAATCTACACCACAATTTTTCATCTTTCTTGTATCTTATCGGGGGGTGAACAATACTCTCGATAAGAGTAGCCCCCGAGCCTATGAGCAGGTGCTTGCACCTAGGCATAGACTCAAGTTGTACTACTCGATAGACAACTTGGCGCAGCCCCTCTTTTTATCGACTCTATTTTTATTTGACATCCATATCTATATTGTACAGGGATAATGGTAATTGGGGCTAGTTCATCTGACGGATCAGGTACTAGTTAACTGCTCTAGTGGCAATCCGCAAAAACCTACTTCAAGATCACGTCCCTGGACATGATCTCGGGATGCTGGTGTAAACTTCGACAGGTGCCGCTTAAGGTCTTACCATTCTGTCGAGTCCCAGTCATATTTATCGGGTACCTAACGCGTCCGTTAGGATTTTTCTTCGTATCTGTTGATACGGATAAAAGTAGCGGAGCGCAGTCTTTGGCGATGCCACGCCACACGGAACGGATCTGGGGTCTTACCTTCGCGAGTTTTGCGGCATTCGAGAGATTGTTCGCGACTTTGGCGCTCTGAGAATATTTTGTCAAGTGCCTTGTTCGGCTGATGCAATGACCCATTTTGCGGGTTCTTCTATATTTTTCTCGGGCGTGATGAGACAGCCAAATATATTGGGTTCTTCTATATTGTCGGGTTCATCACCGATGCTCTTGCTCGGAAGAATATGACGAGTCAATGGACCCGAAGATTTGTCCATCTTCTTCTTTTTTTTTTTTGGTTCCTCCTTGATGAAAATTTCGTCGAGTTCCTCCTTCAGGAAAATTTCTTCGGGTCCTCTTTGAGGATAATTCTTCGGGTCCTCCCTGAGGACAATTCTTCGGGTCCTCTTTGAAGATAATTCTTCGGGACCTCCTTGAGGATAATTCTTCGGGACCTCCTTGAAGATAATTCTTCGGGACCTCCTTGAAGATAATTCTTCGGCACCTTCTTGAAGATAATTCTCCGGGATAATTCTTCGGCACCTCCTTGAGGATAATTCTTCGGCACCTCCTTGAAGATAATTCTTCGGCACCTCCTTGAGGATAATTTTTCGGCACCTCCTTGAAGATAATTCTTTGTCGAGTTCTCTTTTGAAGAAAAATTCGTCGGGTGCTATTTTGATTTCGTCGGGTTCCTCCCTGAAGAAGATTTCGTCGGGTTCTCTTTTGATTTCGTCGGGTTCTCTTTTGATTTCGTCGGGTTCCTCCCTGAAGAAGATTTCGTCGGTTTCATCCTTGAAGAAAATTTCTTCGGGTTCATCCTTCAGGAAAATTTCGTCGGGTCCTGTTCTTTCTTGAAGACAATTTCGTCGAGTTTTCCCCGTAGACAATTTCGTCGGGTTCTCTCTTATATACTTTGAAATTTGCTTTCTCCTGCACAAATGAACAAACTTTTTCTATGTTTTCCTTGACTCTCTTTTTTGCATGCGGTGTCAGATGCTCTGATTCGATGATATGTAAAGTGAATATATGCCACGTAGCCCCCGAGCGTCGGGTGCGGCGAAAGTAAATGATAATGAACTTTGTGCAAAATAAAAGAACACTTAGCTTTTTGGACACGACGAAGTTGATGCATGATGAAGTCTTCGAGTGTAGATAAGAAATCTAGCCAAAGTAGAAACCACCAAATAGCAAAAGTGGATGCCGTGAAATTGTTGATGAAGAAATAGCCGAGCCCCCGAGCGTTGCTGAGGTGATGTCATGATTGTTGTGTCGCAGTCGTGACCCGAGGCGAAATCGTTGTCGAGCCCCCGAGCGTTAGGCGTGACGTCGAAATAAGTTGATGGAGTCGCGGCGTCATATTTGGTGAAGCCAGTTAAGATGAAGCCATAGACAATAATATACGAAGATGAATCCCAGACGAAGTATTTTAGATGAATCCATATTGAAGATGCCATTAAATATAGAGCATATATTGAAGATAAATCCACCGATGTCATAGAGGAGGAATCCATTGACCCGAAGAATCCAGTAATAATCATAGAAGATGAATCCGCTGATATCATAGAAGATGAATCCATTGACCCGAAGAAAATAAATCCAGTAATGGCCATAGAAGATGAATCCATTGACCCGAAGAAAATAAATCCAGTAATGGCCATAGAAGATGAATCCATTGACCCGGAAGCTCATCGGGTAGTATTATATTAGAGGAAACCAATGATAATCTTATAAGATGAATCCGACGAAGACAAAATCCAGTTAACCGAAGAAGATTAATCCACTGAGCCGAAGAAGATAATTTCACTAAGCCGAAGAAAATAAATCCACTGAATAACCGAGTGTATTTGTTGTAATGAGGTAATGGCGCAGCCCCGAATGTTGGGTGAATTTGATTTAACGACCAATGCTAGAAAACTCCGTCAGATGCGTGTTCGCCTGCGCAAAGAAGAAGCAACTCGGCAGATCTTAAAAAATAAAAAATCGTAAGAGATTACCGACCAATGCTAGAAAGCTCTTCGGGCTGCCGAACGATCTGGAAGACACTGGCTTGTATGGTCTCGAGGTCGATCAAGAGCAAGACTGAAATATATATTGAGGACGAATTCCATCCGGCGATGCAGCCAATGTAATAGGTCGCGATATCAGATGGAGTCAACGAAGTCGCGAAGGTGAAGTCATGCGGTGTGGTCGATGACAATGCTGGTTTCTCCGGAGTCGACGTTGTTCTAATCTGCAATGATACTACGGCGCAAAAATCTGTGCGCAAATAACAGCATAGGGCGAAAAATATTTGGACGGATAAATTATACGAATAATATAACTGTAAATATAGCACCTGATAGTTATTGTGTTGGATGAGATCCAGACAACGACTTTGTATGCGGACGAATCGGCATAGCTGATTCAGGCGAGCCCGTATATGATGAGGTGGAGGTGTGGCTTCGTGGCGGAAATCTGTCGTCGAGTATTCTCTTGCAAGGATCGCTCAACTGCACAAGTCCATATGCAAATCAGGTCGCACGAGCTCGCGTCCACGACTTGCCCTTTGATTGATCTCATCTGGTTACTTTTCATCAGCAATAAGTAGAAGGAACATGCTTAGATTGGTTAAATCCAAATAGAATAGTAGTACTAGTAGATGCGTAATCAATAAGAAGGAGAAGGACTAGATTGAATTGAATAGTATAAAACTCATCCGCTATGAATCTTGCATGCACTCTCGAGTGCGCATACGGCATATCTGCCCGAGCTTTTTTCTTCTGGACTTGACTGCGGCCGCCGCTGCTTGCGTCGTAGGTGTTTTCCGAATCCTCCGCTTGTGCATGATGAAAAGGATCCGCCGTGAGATGCGATTTTGATGACGTTGATGATGAAGTATATCTCGCCCGGATGACAAAATCCAACCGTCGCAATTCCCACAGACGGCGCCAATTGACGAGGGATCACCTCGGCAATGCCTACGTATTATAGACTAGGGTTTCGGGAGAGAGCGACGATGGAGATTCCGGGGACGAGATTAGGCACACGACGTACCCAGCTTCGGGTCCCCTCGGTGGAGGATCCCTACGTGCTGCTAGCAATCCACTATATGAGCATAATATGTTTACATGGTGCCGCCATAGGCGGAGCTATGTTGTCTATATTTTGTCTATCGGTTGGCCTCCTTATTTCGGGTGCCCTGGCTAGCTTTATATATGCAACCAGCCTAGGGTTTTACAAGAGTCCTAGTCGACTACTTCTTCGGGTTGCCTTGTTGGGCCTTCTCTCCATATTGGGTCTTCTCCATATTGGGTCTTCTCCATATTGGGCCGAGCCAGGTATACTAATAATGGGTACCCGAAGGGTATGCCCATGTCACTCGTATGGATGTCTAAGTTGAGAATAATCAAAAGCGAGAAATCCAAAATGCGAGCTTTCTCCTTAGACCTTTGTACAAGGCGGCATGGAGGTACCCCATTGTGACACTTGGTCAAAACATGTGCATTGCAAAGATCCGGTAGTCCAAGTTAATTAGGACAAGGTGCGGGCACTATTAGTATACTATGCATGAGACTTGCAACTTGTAAGATATAATGTACATAACTCATATGCTTTATTACTACCGTTGAGAAAATTGTTTCATGTTTTCAAAATAAAAGCTCTAGCACAAATATAGCAATCGATGCTTTCCTCTTTGAAGGACCATTCTCTTTACTTTTATGTTGAGTCAGTTCACCTATCTCTCTCCACCTCAAGAAGCAAACACTTGTGTGAACTGTGCATTGATTCCTACATATTTGCATATTGTACTTGTTATATTACTCTATGTTGACAATTATCCATGAGATATACATGTTACAAGTTGAAAGCAACCGCTGAAACTTAATCTTCCTTTGTGTTGCTTCAATGCCTTTACTTTGATTTATTGCTTTATGAGTTAACTCTTATGCAAGACTTATTAATACTTGTCTTGAAGTACTATTCATGAAAAGTCTTTGCTTTATGATTCACTTGTTTACTCATGTCATTACCATTGTTTTGATCGCTGCATTCACTACATATGTTTACAAATAGTATGATCAAGGTTATGATGGCATATCACTTCAGAAATTATCTTTGTTATCGTTTTACCTCGCTCGGGACGAAGCAGAACTAAGCTTGGGGATGCTTGATACGTCTCCGACGTATCGATAATTTCTTATGTTCTATGCCATATTATTGATGATACCTACATGTTTTATGCACACTTTATGTCATATTCGTGCATTTTCACGGAACTAACCTATTAACAAGATGTCGAAGTGCCGGTTCTCGTTTTCTGCTGTTTTTGGTTTCAGAAATCCTAGTAACGAAATATTCTCGGAATTGGACGAAACGAAGACCCGGGGGCCTATTTTTCCACGGAGCTTCCGGAAGACCGAAGAACATACGAAGTGGGGCCACGAGGTGGCGAAACCACATGGCGGCGCGGCCAAGGGGGCCGCGCCGCCCGTGGTGTGGGCCCCTCGTCGGGCCCCCGACTCGCCCTTCCGCCTACTTAAAGCCTCCGTCGCGAAACCCCCGAGGCGAAAAACCACGATACGGAAAACCTTACCGAGACGCCGCCGCCGCCGATCCCATCTCGGGGGATTACGGAGATCTCCTCCGGCACCCCGCCGGAGAGGGGATTCATCTCCCGGAGGACTCTACACCGCCATGGTCGCCTCCGGAGTGATGAGTGAGTAGTTCACCCCTGGACTATGGGTCCATAGCGGTAGCTAGATGGTTGTCTTCTCCTCATTGTGCTTCATTGTTGGATCTTGTGAGCTGCCTAACATGATCAAGATCATCTATCCGTAATACTCTATGTTGTGTTTGTCGGGATCCGATGGATAGAGAATACCATGTCATGTTAATTATCAAGTTATTACATATGTGTTGTTTATGATCTTGCATGCTCTCCGTTACTAGTAGAGGCTCTGGCCAAGTTTTTGCTTTTAACTCCAAGAGGGAGTATTTATGCTCGATAGTGGGTTCATGCCCGCATTGACACTCGGGACGATGACGAGAAAGTTCTAAGGTTGTGTTGTCTTGTTGCCACTAGGGATAAAACATTGGCGCTATGTCCGAGGATGTAGTTGTTGATTACATTACGCACCACACTTAATGCAATTGTCTGTTGCTTTGCAACTTAATACTGGAGGGGTTCGGATGATAACCTCGAAGGTGGACTTTTTAGGCATAGATGCGGTTGGATGGCGGTCTATGTACTTTGTCGTAATGCCCAATTAAATCTCACTATACTTATCATGTCATGTATGTGCATTGTTATGCCCTCTCTATTTGTCAATTGCCCGACTGTAATTTGTTCACCCAACATGCTTTTATCTTATGGGAGAGACACCTCTAGTGAACTGTGGACCCCGGTCCATTCTTTAATACCTGAAATACAAATCTGCTGCAATACTTGTTTTACTGTTTTCTCTGCAAACAATCATCTTCCACACAATACGGTTAATCCTTTGTTACAGCAAGCCGGTGAGATTGAAAACCTCACTGTTTCGTTGGGGCAAAAGTACTTTGGTTGTGTTGTGCAGGTTCCACGTTGGCGCCGGAATCTCTGGTGTTGCGCCGCACTACATCCCGCCGCCATCAACCTTCAACGTGCTTCTTGGCTCCTCCTGGTTCGATAAACCTTGGTTTCTTTCTGAGGGAAAACTTGCTGCTGTGCGCATCATACCTTCCTCTTGGGGTTGCCCAACGAACGTGTGAAATACACACCATCAACGTATTAAAGAGAAAACCAAGGGAAATTAATGAAGAATTC